>NW_026516290.1:0-195964 GCF_025602895.1 Polychytrium aggregatum
GCCCACTCGGACTACAAAGAATACCATCGGTACATTGACGAAAACCTGCCGCCCGAGTCGCCCAACCTGTACGGTCTGCACCCGAACGCCGAAATTGGCGTGCTTACCAAGCTGGCCGACAACCTGTTCAAGACCATTCTGGAAATGCAGCCCCGCGACACTGCAGGCGGCACAGCAACATCCAAGGAAGAAAAGGTCAAGGCCGTGTTGGATGAGATCTTGGAGCGCCTGCCCGACGGATTCAACGTTGCCGAGCTGATTGCCCGCGTTGAGGAGCGCACGCCGTACATCTCCGTGGCGATCCAGGAGTGCGACCGCATGATGATTCTCATGACCGAAATCCGGCGATCGCTCAAGGAGCTTGCGCTTGGTCTGAAAGGCGACCTGACGATCACGGAGAACATGGAAGCGTTGATGAACGCCATGTTCCCTCACCAAGTGCCGGCGTTCGTGGGAGAAGCTCGCATATCCGTGCTGCAAGGACTGCCAGCTGGTACGCCCATCTTCTCTTGCGAATCAAGGAGCTCGAGAATTGGGTGGCCGAATTCCAGCTGCCCGCCGTCATTTGGATCTCGGGGCTGTTCAAACCCACAGTCGTTCCTGACGGCAATCATGCAGACGACCGCGCGCAAGTCCGAATGGCCACTTGACCGCATGATCCTGACCGTGGATGTGACCAAGAAGGCCCGCGAGGAGTTCTCCGGAGCACCCCGCGAGGGAGCCTATATACACGGCTTGTTCATGGAAGGCGCCCGCTGGGATATCAACACCAGTCTCATCCAAGAGTCGCTGATGAAGGAGCTCACCCCAACCATGCCAGTGATCTATGTCAAGGCCATTCCCGTCGACAAGAAGGAGACCAAGGGAGTTTACGAGTGTCCCGTGTATCGCACCCGGCAGCGCGGCCCGACCTTCATCTGGACCTTCAATCTCAAAACCAAGGAGCGACCGCAGAAGTGGATCCTGGGCGGTGTGTGCTTGCTGTGTTCTGCCGAGTAACTCTGAGCCAAGGAGCACAAATATCACTCTCTTTGACTGCGTTTACTTGAATTGCCCCGTTTCTGTCTGGGCCTGATGGCTGCATTTTCTGACTCTGAATACACAATCGCCATTCATCCTCGAGTGCTCTTCTGCTGCTCTGGTGCTCTGGGCTATGCACTGCCCGTGGGCTGTCGGGATTGAGGATCACGACGCCCTGATGGCCAAAAACAGAGCACGCCATTTCCGTTTTGTCGTCGTTGTCTGGGAGGCCTCCGTACAATCGGGAATGTGCAACATAACGGATCACTTTGACAACCTCCGAGTGAAGCCCGTGGGTTACTCTCGGTCCCCACGATCGCCCTGCACATAGTGATCGTGTTGCGCGCCGCATCGACAATGTGATTCCACACGGCGGGGTTGTTGGGATTCCTGCTGCTCCCGGCAAGGTTGGGACACGCAATCCTGGACGTCTGGACCTCTCTTGCGATGGCTCCAGAGCTCTCTGATGCAATCTAGTCCAGATGTATATAGTTCAAGGCACCGTGGAATGAGACGCCGTTCGACGCATTGGATGGGCATGCGCGGCCCCACATACGGAGACCACCCAAAGCCCTTAAAAACGAGTCCCGTTTCGGCTTCACGAACGCAGCAGAACTCCGCTCCCATCATTCCGATCGAGCCTGTTCACGCCAGACGGTCTGCAAACAGGCAAAGATTATGGGTGTATTGCGCTCTTGCGGTGCTTAGTTCTTTCCAGAAGACTTCTCGAAGTAGTTCAAGGTCCAGTCGACCCACTTCTGGGCATCAAACTTGTAGTGCTCGACATCAGAGTAAACTAGCGACAAGAAAAAAAGATGGGTGAGCAACGCGCTGCTTGTACACCGCGGCCATGAATCGGACGACGCTCAAAGCCCCAGCGACGGTAGATCTCGCGGAAGCCGAGGCGGACGCAAAGCGTCTATCACGCCGGTTGCTTTTGTGCGAGCTGTATCCGTGGCTGACGGTATCTTGGGTCAAGCGGGTCGGTCGGCTTGATGGTATCAACTTCAGCAGCAGCGGTGCAGCGTGAAGGCGGGGGTATCGCGATGATCACCGAGGGCATCCGGTCCCAAAAAACAGGTCCTGCCTCGGCAAAGTGCGCAGGTGGCTGTAACACGTCCACGACATCCGGAGCACTCAGTCTGTTGGTTTGCCACGGAGCACAGCCCGCACCGGAGTGAATCGAGAGATTGCCGAGATTGATTCCAGGCATCGGTGCATCATGAGGCAGCGATGTTTGACCACTCCCACGAAGGAGCTCTGTTTCTGGGATGCCGATGCCACAATTGCCTCGTTTGCTCGATCGTAAGGCTTGCTGGAGCGTCGATAGGCTCCACGAGAATGCCGCCAAAGACTCGACCAAGGGCTGTTTCCGCGTCTGCCCCTCGCCGAGTCTGCGGCGCCGCATTTCCACGAGATCATCGGCCGTGCTGAATGTGCCGACGACATCCACTCAAAATCGCGGGAGTGCACACACTGCGTGAACAGAGCGCATGAAAATGTACGCACCACCGTCCTTCAGGGCAAGATCGCCGAGGAACTTGTTGCCGGCGGTCTCGTAGGCAGTGCGAGCCTCCTGAACGAGGGCATCGTGCTCGGCCTTCTCGTTGGCCTCCTTGCGGGCCTTGACGAAGTGGGTCAGGCTCTCCTGTCGGCTGTAGCCGTACCAGACACCGACACCGAGGGCAGCCCAGCGGAGGAACTGCAAGTAGCAGGAGGGTATTGGGGTCGAATACGTCGAGCGAGCAGCCGAAAGCCGGTCGGTTGGGAGGCCATCGAGTTCATAGTCCGGGGTCCGTGAGTAAAGATAGAGGCGTCAGCATCCCGGACATAGGCATCAACAGTAACTCTCGCTTGGACTGCTCGAGCCCGCGCACGCATCCCAACACAGCGGGGCTTGCAAGGACGCTACGCTTTGCCCATGCATCTGCCTGGTTGCGAGCGCGAAGGCACACAGGACTTTGAGCAGACGAGGCGACCCCGCGACCCTGCCCAGACAAAGGCGGCAGCGGATATCACGGGCTACGGCATTACGTTAACGGAGGTGTAGTTGACGGCAGTCGAGGCCATGTCGTGCAGCTGAGGATCTTTGAGAAGCTCTGGACGGGAGGCTGATG
Organism: Polychytrium aggregatum; assembly: GCF_025602895.1. NCBI lineage: Eukaryota > Fungi > Chytridiomycota > Chytridiomycetes > Polychytriales > Polychytrium > Polychytrium aggregatum. The sequence goes on from NW_026516290.1 coordinate 3,138, forward strand.
GGCGACGTCAGCGAAAAGGCAGAGCCGCGAAAAAAAGCAGAAAAACGGCCGAAGCCGTGTGTGTGTGCGCCCACCGTGTTCTGTGCGATTCTGTGCGGCTGCGCGGTCACGGGGCGCTGCTCTCGCGAGAGCATCTCGGCGGCGTCTCGGCAGCAGCGAGACGCAAATGAATTAGCTTTTCATTCCGGGGGGCTGCGCAGCCTGCGCCGAGCCAATCCGAGCAGCCGCCCGTCAGGTGGTGCCACGGGGCCGCCACGGGGGCGCCCGTGACAGTCAGACAGCCGGCGAGAGCGCTCTCGCGAGACGCGCGGCGAGACCAGCCTTCCTTTTGCGGGCTGTTGGCCAGCCGGTGTTTGCTGGCGTCTCTTGCATCACTTCCGCCCACCATGTTCGGAGGCATCGGCCAGCGCCAGAAGCAAAAGATTACCGTCGCCGTCATGCTGGCGGTCGCTTGCCTGTCCATATACACTGTTGCTGCCCCAGCCATCTTCCCCTCGCAGAGCCAGCGCGAGGCTCTGCAGCAGGCCTCGGTCAATTTTGAGAAAATCAAGGCCCAGCGGAGGAGCCGGATCGAGGCCAAAGCCGAAGCCGAAGCCGAAGCCGAAGCCCAGGCTGCCAAGCGCCATTGATATACCGTACACCTTAAACCCAGCGGCAGGTCATGCAAAAGACCGCCGCATGTTGTCAGAAGAGCTTCCTATTGATTCCATTGTCACCAAGTCCTGTCCGTCACTCTTGGCTCTCGCCAGATCAAGTTGTCATTGCCAAAATCAGGTCACCATCGGCCCGCCAGTCGCTCACCGGCCGTCGAGCGCCTGTCCCGCTCTTCTGTGCTCCTGGATCCTCAAGCTGGCTCATCGTTATCCCGCTGCGACGCAAGACTCTGCTGGCATCGATCCGCCAGTCGCCGGCCTCCGGCGAGGCGTGGGATTGTGGCCTGCGCTGGCCACCGCGCTCGATGATCGATCTCTGCACGTCCCCAGCGTCGCTCTCGTCTGGGATGTCGCTGTTTTTCGCTGTCCGATGTCCTTCTCAGTTGCGACACCTGGGTTCCTCGAGGCTTCATCTTGGACGGCACGGGGTGGCATCCCAACATGACGCACCATGCACCTCTTGGCCCGGAATGAAGCATAACGGATCGAAATATGAATGCATTTTTTAAAATCTCAAGGTCCAGGGACGCATGCTCAGAGCAGTTTATCAGCTTTTGCCGCAGACATGGCTCTTGGTCGGGGAGAGGGCACTGAAAGCCGCCGTTCCAGTGACCATGGCATCGCACTTTCCATCCCTCGCTCTGAGGTTGGCGGGTCGTTTGAGCTGCAGCTCGAAATCTATTGGTGATCTTGCATGGGCGCAATTTCGTCAACGTGTGCATGTGCTCTATTGCACCCGCTTGGTGATCGAAAACCCCTCGTAGCCTTTGACGCCAAGGGTCTGGAAGGCAGTCGAGTCCACCCGGAGATCCGAGCTCAATAGCATCAGGAATCCCTGGACGCCGCTAACGCATTCCTCGCCGTTGGCATGGACGCTGGGGACGATGCCCTCGCGCAGAATGTTGTTGGCCACGATCAGGCCGCCAACGCGAACAAGCTCGATGGAGATGCGCAGATACTCGGGGTAGCTTGCCAGATCGGCATCGATAAAGACAAAGTCGAACTGCTGGCCTTCGGCCTGGAGCTTCTGCAGCGACTCGAGCGCAAAGCCTTCGATCAAATGAACACGATCGCCGAGGTTGGCATATTCCATGTTCTCGCAGGCAACGCGAGCACAGATCGAGTCGATCTCGAGGGTGGTGACGGAGCCGGTCGTCAGATTCGAGGCCATAAAGAGTGTGGCATAGCCGCCCATGGTGCCGATCTCCAGGATGCGATCCGTGGGCTGGGCCAGAAGCTGCAGGAGCTTGCCCTGCGCGTAGGAGATGCAGTTCTGCGTTTCAAGCCCGTGGTTGATTGAGTTTTGGGTGCAGTACTCCAGATGTGCCTTGAGCTGGATGTCCTTCTGGTGGAACAGCGTGTGAGTCAGATGGTGGTCGACGGCCTTGCCGTTCTCGATCGAGATGTGCAGATCGGGCGGGGGGTGGGCATGCAGCTCGGAATGGACGTGCGAGTGAACCAGGGCATGGGCCGCCTGACCCGGCGAGCCCACGGGAGTCCCGACTGCAGACACAACGTGGAAGGGCGAAGATCCCGGCGGGTGCTGCAGCGAAAGCGAGTGCGGCAGATGTGCTTGTGGGAGCTGTGAAGTCAGGGCTTCGCCAAAGACGGGGTGGGTCGGGAGCGGATGTCCTTGCGCGCCAGAGTGCGCATGCGAATGGGATGGGTGGTGCTGCAGGTGCTGGAGATGCTCTTCGATCGAGTCGATGGTCTTTCGCTTCTTTCGGGAGGCGCTGTGGCCGATGGGTGATGATCGCGGATAGAGCTCGTGGGAATGGGTGTTGTACTGCCGCCGAACAACCACCACAAAGTCATCCGTGCCCGAGACTCGCTCCAGATGGGCGTAGATCTTGGCCTCGCAATGCTTGTAGAGATATGACTGGCGCGGCCGCGAGTAGTCCGTTGGACGCGATCGGGGCTTGACCCCATGGACGCAGACGTAGAGCTTGGAGACGTAGCGCAGGGCTTCGGGATAGATACAATGGTAGGATTCCTGCGAGAAGGCGGCGCCTTGCTGCCGCTGTTTCCGCTCGAGCTCCTTCTTCCAAAAGGTCTTGACAGTCTGGCAGTCGCGGATGGCAAAGTTCTGGTTGGTCTGGTGGGCATATGTCCGCAGGAGAGCCTCGAAGGACTCCCAGTCCTGTTGAGGCGGACATCCAAATGGCGGGAGATGGTGCTCTTCCTGGTGGTCGCTGGGGACGGAAGTGGCCAGGACGAGCGAATTCTCCACGGTAACGACGACGGGGACCTCGCCCGCGATCGTCGACGGCGACGAGGCCACGGCAGAGGAGAGCTCGGACTTGTCCATCATGAGGGCTGTGGATGCGGGATGCTGTGGGGCCGGTATGTGTTCAGATTCTGGGGCAAGAGCGGATGGATTCTGTGCCAGCCCGAAGAGCAGGAGAGAGGCCAAGCGGCGGCGCGCGAGCCAAGAGAAGAAAAAAAGCGCCCTCGGCGGCTCCAGCCTGGATCGAGGGCACGCCAGCCGGCTCGAGCCAGCGCTCCCGGCTTTGCGCCAGGCGCCCATCACAGCCTCCGCCCCAGCGAGCCCGCCCCAGCGCCGGGTCAGACACGCAGCCATGTCGTTCTCGTCAGGTAGGCTCTGCAGCCCAGGCGATATGCCGACCCGGAGACGATGCGGCCGCCGCTGCGCCGGCACCGCTGAGCAGTACTGCACAGATGCGTTTGGTGCAGCATACTTACCCCGCCCTTGCCCCATGGCATCGATGCTCCCCTCGACCTTCGCCCTCGACCAGCTCTCAATGTCCTGGGCGGATACGCCTCCAAGGTCAAAAGCTCAATCGAAACAAGCATAGAGTCAAATCTGCCGGCGGTCAAGGCCTCGCTGAGCTCGGTATCGGAAACCATCCAGACCAATCTGCCGGCGGTCAAGGCCTCCCTGGGCTCCGTCTCCGACTCCATCCAAACCAAGCTCCCAGTCGTCACTGCAACCATCGCCAACGCCACTTCGTCCATCATCCAGACGGTCTCGCAAGCCACGGCCAACATCGATGACAGGATGAAAGACGTCCCGCAGGGCTTTAGCGAGCGGGAAACGCAGGCCGCCGCACTCCCATGGATGGGCTGCCCCAACGAGGAAGAGCTGCGAAAGCAGATTCTGGCCCTGTCGAGCGTAAGCCTTGGTCTTGAAGATGGATCAGCGTGGTTTTCGGATGCCCCGTCCCTAAAATGCTTGCAGCCATATCGGACATGCCGAATGGGCCATTCTGTCTACAATATCGAGCTGGCCGATATTTACCCAGGCGCATACGCCCATATACCTCCGATCCACTCTCCAGGACAAGAGGGTTTTCCTTGCTCCGCCTCCGCCAGACACATCGTTCACATTCGACTACCAAGTACAGTTCCCGGACTGCATCGCCATCTTGAAGGTCGACCCACAGTTACAGCGAATGCGCTTCAATCTGGTTCCGGAGCGTATCAAAGAAGAACCCTTCTGGCGAAACTACTTTTACCGCGTCGGGCTCATCAAGCAGTCCAAGCTTCTCGGTCTGCAGGGCCTGGGTGCAGCCGACAACCCACCTGGTGTGTTTTCAGTGGCAATCGCTCAAGATCCATGGGTCTCGCTGGGAATCCTTGGCTCCACTTGGCTCCACTTGGCTCCACTTGGCGATCGGATTGTATAGAGTTGCGATGCTCGCTGCGGATGCACACTCCCGCTGGTGCTTGACGGCAACTTGTTCGCACATCGTCGACGCATCGGCTACTATTTGATCTCGTCGACGAAAGACTGCTTACCACAATCCACCTGTTGGCACTGCAGACGACATTACTCCTCCTCTCGCTCTGGCTCTGGAGAACGATGCCAGCCGCGCCCCAGCCGTGCCGGCCCAGACGCAGGCAAGCAGCCACGAGGACAAGCTCGCTGCAACCCCGATCGCGGGCGATGCAAGCAAAACGGTCGTGCCTGGGGCCATCGCGCATACGCAAGAGGTAGCCGAGCCTGCCACGACGTCGCCAGATCTGCCAGATCCCCTCGAGTTCGATTTCCAGGTGGGCTTCCAGAACAATGAGTCAGCAGTAAAGGTGCCGTGGGTTGTGCCTTGTTGCTGCCAGGCGACTCCTGACCGCGGAGCGGACGCATGAGCGAACTGCCGGTCATGGGCTTATTCTTGACCAGGCGGCTATGTCGGGCAAATAAGCCTAAAATCTCGATGCCAGCCTCACCCACCAGCTGGATCAATGCGCTGGCGGGCTGGTGGGCAGATGCGTCGACGCATGGGCTTGGAGGGAGCTGGCTGTTTCGGTTCCCGACTCAGTGGCTGGCTGTTTGATTGATTCGTGGCTCCCTTTGTCATGCCCAATGCATTGCAGATGGCCGACGCCGAGGTCGACGACGATGTCAACTGGGAGGAGGAGCTCCAGAAGCAGCTCGACAAGGCCTGATGCCTGTGCCCAGCTCTGCATGCCATGGCCCATCTGGCAGATTGGCCCGAGCAATGCCACGTCGGCGACAATAGAGTTTTTCCCAGAGTATCGCCGCAGGTCCACCCAACAACCAGCCCGGGCTTGGTGGGCCAGGGCGATGACAAATCCAGATCCGCGCATATAAAGCCGCAATTGTTCCCATCTTCCGTTGCCTTCCATCTCGCCTTCCATCTCGCCCTTCCATTTGCTGTGCCTGCCGACCCGGTCCAGCTTTGCATCATGAACTCCGAGTGCTGCACCCTGCCCCCCTGCTCCAGCGACTATGTCGCCAAGGGCTCCGAGATCGTGCTCGGCGACCTGCCCGCTTACATCACCGGCGACAAGCAGTCGACCAAGGCCATCGTCTTCGTCTACGACATCTTTGGCTACCACCCCAACACTAAGCAGGTTGCTGATCTCCTTGCCTCCCGGGGCTTCTTTGTCATCATGCCCGGTACGTCCATCGCTCCATCTAGCTTGCGGCGGTCTCAGTGGCCATCCCGGTTGTCACGATCGCCACAGAACGATCGTTACCGTTGCTCCTGCCCCCTTGACTGGCTTGGCTGTCCATCTGACAACAGCGCTGATTTGCCCCGTCGTAGATTTCTTCCGTGGCGAGCCCTGGAACGCTACCCCCTTCGAGATGGCCGAGCTCGTCGCCTTCCTCGGAAAGCGAGTTCCTCCCGAGGTCATCGAGCGGGACACACAGACCGCTGTCGAGTATCTGAAGGCCCAGGGCGTCACCTCGATCGGCTCGGTTGGTCTCTGCTGGGGCGGTCTGCAGACCTTCCGTGGTGGCATTGCCGGCCACTTTGCTGCCGTTGCCAGCGCTCATCCCAGGTTCGTCGCCAGCCTCGACCGATTCGACCGATTCGACCGATAGAATGTTGTTTATGCGCTTGGTTTTAGCCAGCCATCTGACACAAATCCGAGTTGCTGACTCAATGTCGTATGCCTGTGTCCATCCATCCCTCCTTCCAGCATGCTCAACGCCGATATTGCCAGAGCCCTGAACATCCCCGCCTGCCTCCTCCCGTCCAAGACCGATGCCGATTTTGTAAGTAGACTATCGGCTTGTCTCCGATGTCGATGTACCATGCTCGGCAAACGATGTCGTGCACGCTGCGAACGGAGCCTATCGATCTGATCCATCACATCCGTTTTCATGTCCCACCCTGCCAGACTGAGTTCTTTGAGATTCTCAACGCCAAGCCCTTTGGAGCAAAGAACGTCCACCAGCGATTCGACGACATGCACCACGGGTAAGTGGTTCAGCCAGGCTCTCCAGTGCATCTACGTGATTGAGACCAAGCGGTATTTGCATAATTTGTTTCACTCTGAGCGCTGCTGACGACTCGCACAATCGACGGCTTGTTTGAAACAGTTGGTGCGGTGCTCGCTCGGACTTTGCCGACCCCCTCAACGCCCAGCGAACCTCCGAGGCTGTTTCGATCCTTGCCAAGTTCTTCCACAACACTCTGTAGCGGCGGGGCAACTTGAGCCAGATGACGGCCTTGGCTTGACCCGTCTTTGCTCGACATTCAGTCAATCCAATAAAAAACGGGACACCTTGGTTTTTGACCATTGACTGAATATTTCGTTACCCAATGCCATCGCGCCCGGCCATGCCCATTCTGTCATGCGGTGCTACGCCCTCATTCATAGCCTGAGAAAGGTCGCCTCCATATTCAGCGTGTCCAAGAGCGTCATTCGCTGCTGGCACTCCGAGACCAGCCGGTGGAAGGTGTGCAATCCGTTCGCCGATCGGATCTATCGCAGTCAACCCAGTCCCACCGGGATTCTTCCTCACCACGGTGCGATGCAAATGGAAACCGATACTGTCCGTCAATGCGCATCGCCCTTCTGCCAGGGTGCAGTCGTGCGAGAGAACCTTGGTGCTTTGGACTCGACACACTCTGCTTGCCATTGTGGGTGATGTGCGGGTGGTTTTCGCGGGTGCTGGACTCTCCGCCTTCACCGCCATCTTGGCCGTGATCTCGATTTCGATTCGGCTTTTCGACAACGACACACAGGCGATAGATACCACTCTCCAATCGACCACAAATCCGCCATGGCCAACCAGCTGTAAGACCTGTCTGGCTGATCCTTACCGCTGCGGCATTCGGCCACTGCAGCCGTGGAACTGCAGCTCCATGTCCGCTTTCTTGGATCTTTGGATCTTTGGATGGCTTATCTGGTTGCGCTTGTCCCTCGGCCAACAGGCAAATCAGCGTTCCTTTCCCAAATGCCGCCCTGGCCCAGATCGCCCTCAAAACCCTCTCTGTCGACAGAGAGCTCAAGTCCGACCAACTGCAGCGGGAAATGCGAGTGGAGGGGCACTATCTGTACATGTAGGTTTAAGCGCCTTTGAATCGGGTTGATACCTGCGCTCGATATCGAGGCTCGGCGATCTCGGCTGACCCGGGTGCTTGAATCTCGCCAGCGATTTCAAGGCTTCGACAGCACGCCTGCTGAGGGCTTCGGTCTCGGGCTTCTTCGATATGCTCATTCTGGTGTGTCGAACGATGGACGAGTTCGCCTATGTCGAAAGCTAGCTTCTATCGCCAGGCCGCTCACCCAGCAGTCAGCATGGCACCACCACCAAATTTCTTGCACCGGCGGATGGATGAGTCGATGTATATTGATCAGCGGATCGAGTACAGAATGACAGCAGACAGATATAACCGGTGCGGCGCCCTCCCCGTTCCTTCTACGAACTTGGCGACGCCCGAGGTTGTCGATGGATCGAGACGATGCAGAGCGAATGCAACCGAGCATGAGGGGGAGGCGCAACAAATCAGGCGGATTGCCGTGACCACAATCGAGTCCCAGGGCCGACAGGGGCTTATACGTAGAAACCGCCCCGTCGTTCCAGATCCCACGCAATCATCTCCAAATCACAAAGAGTTCGCTCGGAACAACGCTGGTTTAGTCGCTGTGCCGGATCCAGTAGTCGATCGCAGCCGAGAAGGCGGCAAAGCCGATGCAGCCGCCGACCATGGCTTGCGGTCCAGCTGTATCCCGACGCATGGGTTGCGAGCCCGGGCCATCAACGAGCAGCGAGAAGGGTGAATTCCATGAGGAGTGAGCATCATCGGTCTGGTTGCAGATGCGTCCACGATGGCGACTTCATCCATATCTGCCTCGACGGCACATATCCGCAATGGCGGATGCATTCAGATTCGCTGCTGGATCAGTCGACCTCGCCGAGCTCACGTACCTCGCGCAGACATGACGGCTCCAGTGAAGCAGCCGGCACTCACGCCGTTGTAGATGTCGTTCTTGGCACGATACTGCGGATGGGTGGGAGTGAGCAACGTTCGCACATCGAGCATGTGTCCGCCAATTTCGTTCATCGTCGGACCCGAAGAAGAGGCAGCATAATACAGCGTCAGGTTCTTGAGCAAGTTTTGGTGCGGATGGCTTGGCCCAGACAAGCGATTAAGCGGATCATAGCAGTCCATCGATGCCTTTCCATCACAAACAACAAGCTCCCATTACAGACACAGGCACTCATACGGCCATGGCCGTCAAGACCTTGTCTCGGGCCGTGCTATCCTTACCGATTCAATGATGCACTCGCTTCCAGAAAACACGGCGCCGATGACGGCCATGTTCTTGGCAGAGGCGTAACTCTTTGACATCATGTCCTTGAACGTATACTTGAACTGGTCCTTGGTCGACATCTTCTGGAACTCCTCGGTGTTGAGGCCCATGTCCACGCTGGACATGAACATGCCAAACGCACCGCCGAAAACAAAGCCTACATGGTACCAATGGATGGCGCTGCAGCGTTAGGCGGATCGAGAAGTTGCAGGGAAGCCGTGGGGCTGGCGATGTCGTCGTAGCAGATATGTGGTCGGCGCAGCTTGATCCCGAGCCAGGGTGTGCCGATCGACAGCAGTCCTGCACACAGGCACGCAGCAGCCTCTCTGCGCCTCTACTGCACTTGTCCTCTGGCTCGGCGATCCAGATGCAGAATGTCCATGTGAACCGGTCTTGCAGGGCCGGCTCGTCCATTACCGATGGCGCCGGAGGTTGCGACCTTGACGGGGCAGCTCTCGCCCAAGGCCTGGAACAGGGCCTTCATCTCCGGCGGGGGCTCGTTGGGATCCTGAGGCTTTGCAGGCATCCCCGGCATTCCTGGAAACGAGCTCATGTTGTCTGGGTGCTTGTGCGGCGGGATCGGCGCTGGTCGGCTGCGGGCTTGGGAGGTTGTTCTCGGGGCTGGGCCGGTGTTGCGCCCGTTCGCAGGCCCGACTTTTTTTCGGCGCATGATTGCGGCTGGAGCCGGATCGAGCCGCGCCGGATCGAGCCGCCGGCTCGCGACAAACCGCTGCCCCCTCGCCCGTTTCGCTGGCTCGCCAGGCCATCCAGACCGATCGCCTAGCACCAGCACCAACACAGACCATCGCGCACAGCGGACATCTCCCAAAGGCACCGTGCTGGCCACCCAAAGACCATGGCGGCGCCCAACGTCATCGAAATCCCCCTCAACAACAAGGAGGCCGTGCTCGAGGTTGATCTGAGCGATCTGCAGGAGAATGCCGAGCACATTCTGAGCATCCTGAAGCAGGAAAAGGTGCCAGTGGCCCTGTTTGCCGAGTTCGCTGTGAGTACCGATATCGCCGACCGAGCCCACGACAAGCACGGGATCGTCCCCCCGTTCCAGTACGGCCCTTGCTTGAAGCCATATGCAGCATCGCTGTGCTGTCGGGCATTTGCCCGCCGCTCACCAATGCTCATCGGCCCACATCTGCATCACCCGGCGGCCACATACAAAGCTGATGTCCGTATCCCCCTCGTTCATGTCCCTCATGCTCATAGGATGAGTACCACCAGCGATCGATGTTTGACCACTTCAAGACGTTCCTGAATGAGGGCCTTGCTGCGGCCAAGAGTGAGTCTCCGGCAAACCACCAGTCAGCGCAGGCATCGTCCCGAGTAGCCCGGCCGGCTATTCCGATCTTGTTGGATATCCTCGCGCTGGCTCTCTCCTGGATAAGCCTCCACAGACCAGCCAGCAATAGGATCGACGGTGCCCCAAGTGGGATATGGATACTTACTACACTGACCATATCCATGCTGGCATCCTCAACTGACTTTTTGTCGTGTGTCGACGACCACTCCCCAACAGGCGCCCGGAACCAGGATCCACAGCATCTGCTTCTGCTCAACAGCCTGGCGTCTTTCAACCTGAACGAGGCCCGAAAGTGCAAGCTGAACACCGAACAGAGCGAGCGAGAGCGCTTCATCAACGCCGCTGTCCAGTACTACAACGAAGCCGATCGTATCGACAGCCGCGATCCTCTATCCGCTGTCGGCAAGGGTGGGTACTGCCGCGCCCTATGATACAGACTGCCGGTCTCGGCGACACAGCATCCCGAGAATCCAGGCTGTTTTGTCGGTTCAGAACATATGTCATCGAATGCCTGGGCCGTGGCGACCTGGTGCCCTGCGGCTCGACGCTCTGATGTAGACCCCGCGAACACATGGACTGCCGCTGACTCTGCATTCCCCTTGTGTGTACCCCAGGCGTTCTACAAATGCTCCGCGGCGAGCTCGTCAATGCGATGCAAGCCTTTATGAACGCAACCAAGATGGATCCCAACTGCATTCCTGCCTTGATCGGGCTGGTAGGTCTGGAGGGCAGCGGCTCTGTCACTCAGAGTGTCGGCGCAACGGGTGATATCGACTCAACTCTCGATTTCAGCGCTGTCGGCTTGTTCTATCGAGCTGCCGGCTTGTTTCAAGAAGTCATTGGTGCTCTCGTCGCGAGCTTCAGCTTTCGTTTAGCGCAGACTTGGGCTTGGATTCGGACTGGGACTCGGGCTCGTGCCGTCTTTCGTCAAACTGATCAAGCCCGTCTCTCTGGACCGTAAACAGGCTGCGGCACAGGCACGGAAAGGCGAGATAAAAATGGCGCTGTCGTTTTACCAAAAGGTCCTTACGCTTGTGCCCAACCTCAAACCCGATGTGCGGCTGGCCATCGGCATCTGCTACCACCAGCTTGGCATGAGCGACCATGCAAGACGGGCGTTTGTCCGGGTGCTTCAGCGAGTACGTCGAGTGACATTGCTCAGCGCACGCCACCATTGCTTGCTGTTATGCGGGATTTGGCACTTGCTCGCAGCCCCGACGTTGGTTGCTTAACAGTACTTTGATCCGCTTTGGTGCGATCCAGGACAACCGCAACGCTGATGCTTGTGCGCTACTGGCGGTCATGGACTGGAATGCCTCGCGCAAGCCCGGACTCACTGATCCTGTGCGCAAGGAGCACTCGGAAAGCTTTGCCAAGTACCTCAAGATGGGCATCGAAATCAACCACCAGCATCCGCTCATCGCCTTGATGATGGCGCAGCGCTTCATGTCTCGAGATCTCAAGAAGGTACACCCTAGGATAATTGGCTGCAGACCTGGCCGGCTTGATTAGGCGGCTATGCACTCTGCTCTGCCTCGTGGTTGGCCGATCTGACGCCGTTCGGGCACTTGCGCAATCTGCAGGCCCTTGTCTATGCCAAAATTGCCGTCAAGTACTCAACCTCTCAGCGACTACTGGCCGACTCTCTGACGACTGAGGGGCGTGCCTACCAGGCATTGGTAACGACAGCCGCGCACGACTTTGCTCCATCTTCCCCCCATACGTCCACACTCACATTCGCTCACACCCACTCACACCCACTCACATCCGCTCACACCCACTCACAACACGACGCAGTCAAACGAAATAGAGCATTTGTTTCCCACGCCTCTGCCATCGCTAACCCATTGAATGTCGCTCCTGTTGCCCGCATCCACTCAGGGCAAGTATGCCGAGGCTTTTGAGTCCTTCAAGAAGGCCGCGGCACTGAATCCCCGCTCGCTAAAATGCCAATATGCCTTGGGCGAGATGTATATCTACCATGGTGAGTGCATTTTGTACATCCATGCCCCGCGCCTGCAGTCCCAAGCACCCACCGTGCTGAATATAGTGTCGGGTGATGTTTAGGTGACATCGAAAAGGCCATCGAGTGCTTCGAGGCTGTCCGGAAAGGCGAGCCCGATGACCATGGAACCATCAGAGTAGGTTGAACCGGGGCCGAAACGCGCGTTCTCGTGTCTCCGCAGAGACACTCCGTGGCCAGGCCGATCAAGTGTCGCGCTTCTCACGTCTGGGCGATTGCTTTACGTTTATTGTTGCCACGGCTGTGTCCTCGCAGTGCTATATTTGTGGTCTTGTACATGTCCCAGTGTCCTTCTACAGTGCGATCACTCTAATTTAGTCCTTCTTGTGCTCGTGTGCTGTTTTGCAGAGGCTGGCGTCTCTGTACGCACAAAAGCCCGATTCCAAGAAACAGGCATCTGAATGCTTTGAGAAACTCAAGAAGCTGCTCAAGATGGATCGAGAAGCCGTCCTCAAAGAAATGGGTGTCAAGAGCGTTGAACTGAAGGAGGACGACTACCTCGTCGACCCCGATATCCATATCGAGATGGGCCGCCTGGCCGAGGGCACCGACATCAAAGCGGCACTTGTCGGTAAGCACATGCCGATCAATGACTCGCATCATGCACTGCCGCCCGTTGGTACCGCGTTGGTCGAGCATGCATAACATTGATGGATTGTCGGTTGCTCCCAACGCCCCATGATCCACTCGGCCCCAACAGCCTACGACAAGGCCGTGCAGCTCATTGAGAAGGGAGGCGACACCGTCGAGCCCGAACTGCTAAACAACATCGGCTCGCTCTTGGTTCTGGAAGGTCAGCCGTGGCTCAGTCCTATGCAACGCGCGCGATGTCGTTGCCCTGGATCCTGGTACTAAACCTCCGGTGGTGTCTTGGTGCCGTACTTTTATAGCCTCCAGCGAACGAGTCGCTGCCGACGAGCGTCAGCAGCAGGCGCTGCTCGCCAAAGCGCGCGGCATGTTCCTCCGTGTGCGCGATATTTGCACCCAGCGCCTTGGGGAGCCCCAAGATGCTTCGAATGAAGCGTTGGCCGATGAGGTGGTCCAAAGGACGAAGCGAGTCAGCGTGACCTGCCGCTACAATCTCGGGCGGTGCTACGAGCGTGAGGGCAGTCTCGACAAAGCCCGCGAGCTCTACGAGGATGTTTTGAAGGACCATCCCAACTACGTTGACTGTATGTCCGGTGTCGAGTTGTTTCAAGCTGGCGGTGCATCGATACGGCTCGTGGAGGCGCGACTGGCGGCGGCCGCGTATTATAAGGTGCCTGGGCACTTGCCACATGCCACCTGCGACTTCACTGACGCCATCCTGTGTTCTTGATGCTGCTGTTCATGGCGCCTGCAGGCTATCTGCGCCTGGCCGCTTTGCAAATCCGTCTGCACAACTTTGCCGAAGCCGAGGATTACATCAAGGATGTTTTCACCATCGATCCAAAGAACATCGATGCCTGGCTCATGCTCGGCGCGCTTCAGCAGGAGCCTCGTGAAGGAACGGTCGCCCAGTCGTCGGCTCACCGCAGGGCGAGAGACACCTACGAGAAAATTCTCAAGGAAATCGACTCGCATGATACCTACTCTCTGTGCTGTGTCGGCAACTTGAATCTGTGGTTTGCCAAGAGAGACGCTGCCAATGTAAGGAACCCCTTCCTCCCAACAGAGCCAGTCTGCGTGGGTGGGGGTGATGGCTCGTGAAAGACATGGTTCGAGCTTGCCTGCTCGAATGGCACCGATAGACGCTGGCTCACATTGAGAAATCCGCGGCCACCGGTCTCGCAGAAAGAGCAGCACCACCGCCGTGCATACGAGTTTTTCGACAAGGCCCTACAGTGGGACAATCAAAATGCCTATGCCGCCACAGGCGTCGGCATCACCCTGGCTGTCCAAGGGCATCTCTCCGAGGCCAGAGATGTTTTCACCCAGGTGCAGGAAACGACTCACAACAACCAGTCGGCCATCCTCAACCTGGCGCATGTCATGCTTGAGTCGAACCAGACTGGAAGCGCCATCGCGCTGGTAGGCTATGCCCGTATCCGATTGCATGCAAAGCGACAGGGAGTGTGGGCGCGTGAAAGGGGAACGAGACACCAGACTCTTTGGAGCCAGCCGTGGCGGCTCTGTGCTCGCACATGCCCACGATCGCTGCCAAGACCGACGACAAGACTGGTGCCAAGATTGCTGATCCAGCTGAAACCATTGACAGTACGAAAGCCTTGCCAAGAAAACCAACTACCAGGACCCCTACATCTTGCAGTGCCTCGCCCGTGGTCACTATGTTCTTGCCAAGACCCTGAAGGTCGTTGCCTGCGTTGAGCATATTCAGAAGGCTGTCAAGTACCTTGAGAAGGTGTGTGACTCTCGCGAGAACTGCAGCGGTATGGGTGAAAGGAGTCAAGCCCCTTTCTGGCCCCGACCTTGGATTGGATCCAGAGTAACTCGGCCACAGCTACTGACGATCTTCCCAACCTCCATCCGGCACGCCGACGCAGGCCCTTCGGCTGACCCCCAGCAACTTGACACTGCTCTACAACCTGGCGATCGCCAAGCATCAGATTGCCAGCATCCTGAACGATCTGCCGGCTGAAGAGCGAGACGTTGGTCTGATGCAGAAGGCAGTGGATGGCTTGCCTGTTTGCAAAAGGTAAAGGGGCGCCGCCATCCTTCTGATCGAGGTGCATGATCGAGATGCATGATCGAGGCGCATGATCGAGACGCATGATCGAGGCATACAGGCTTGCTCTCTGTCGCGCATTGTCGGTGCATCCAAGCCTCAGATGGCTATGGCGAGAGCGTTCTGGTTCACCTGTGCTCTAATGATACATGCGCAATTACGCTCACCACACCGCTCTGCCTTCCAGACTGCTCACATTCCTGGGCACATTCAAGGAAGGAACGACCGAGTACAGCTGTAAGCATGCGACCTCGCGGGCGGTTCACTGTGACGCCATCGCAAAGACTGCCCTGAAGCGCATGCACGAAACCGGAACCCTCACCAAGGTCAAGCAAGAGCGGCTGCGTGCAATCGAAGAGGAGCGCCGACAACTCGAAGAAAACCGCAAGAAACAAGAGGTAAGGCCGCCTTGGTCTCGGCCTTGGTCTCGGTCTTGGTCTCGACGCTCTATTCACGGGTCGCCCGAGATATTGGCTCGCTGGATGACTCAACTGACCCGCGAATCTTGCCTGTCCGAATGCGCGGGATTCCGGACTGCGTTGACTGGCTCCCGTCGCGGTGACAACCTCGACTGACTGTAACGATCCCACCCTGAAACCGGCAGAGAGAGCGCGCAGAACTCGAGGACCGTCGCCGCCAGCAAATTGAGGTCATTGTAAGGCAGCTGCAGGACAAAACCAAGGAGAACACTGAGAAACAGATTCGCCAGGAGGAGAACGAGCGCGAGACCCAGTCCCAGAAGGAAGGGGCTCGACGTGGAAAGTCGCGCAAGTCTGAAAAGTCCAAGGACAAGGACGGCTTCATCCAAGACGACGATGGCGAAGACAACAGCGATTACTTTGGCGACGATAACGATGCCGATGGTGCCAGCGGCAGCGAAAAACACAGCCGCAAGCGCCGAGAACGCGATGGCGACAAGCACGAGAGCCGAAAGTGCGTCTAGACGAGATTGGCTGCAGCACGGGGGAATGGGTGGCAACTGATGTGCAGCGGACTGTATCTCGATGGATGCAACTTGCTGGGATCTGACCATGTCTCTTTGTCCCTGGCCACGCTTGTTCGTGGCCGCATCGTGACTCTGTTGACGTTATCGCACGACACTCTGCTGGATTGATAGGAAGAAACGGATCTCGAAGAAGCTCAGTCGCAAGACTCACGATAGTTCAGACGAGGACGCCGGCGACAACAGCGGCGATGCAGGAATCCAAAGAAGCTCCGACGCTCACCACAGGACAAGCCACCGCAAGCGCAACAGCAGCGATGAGGACGACGAGGACGAGGACGTTGGCAGACGCAAGCGTCCGTCCAAATACAACTCGAGCCTGTCCAAGGCCAACATCGATAGCGACGACGAAGAGGACGACGACGATAACGACGACGGTCTGGACTCGAACCCGCCAAGCCAGGACGTTTCTCGCAGCATGCAAACCCTGAACGGCGACGACGACGACTACGACATGGCCGTCGATGACAAACCCCGTCCCGAACACGACAGTGCCCTGAGCAGTCCCCAGTCAGACGACTCGGAAGCTTGAGCGGCCACCGCCTGTGCCGACATGGCTGCGGTTGGTTGTGCCAAGCCTGGAGATGGGGGGGGGCCAAGACAGGCGCAGGCAGCCAAGCCGGGTCAATGGGATCAGCTTGGGCTTTGCGGCTTGTGCAGACCGAAGTGGGAGACCCGCCACTGCTTTCCTCTCTGTTGAATACACATGCTGAATGCCACCGCAGCCATCCACGGCACACTACCAGATGAATGGAGGGAATCGCTGCGAGTGCCATCGCGGGGTGCTGCGAGAGATGGATAGCCTGGCTCGAGAGATAGATAGTCTGGCTCGAGAGATTGATAACCCGGCTCGAGAGCAGCCCGAGATCTTCTGGGAGATCGCCTGCATGGCCCGAAGCACAGGGACAAAGGGGTTGCACACTCCTTCCAGCAATCGACCGGATCGATCGCCGCAGCCGATATTCCAACAAGCGCCCAACATCCAAGCACTCGCTTACTCGCCTCCACCCCAGCCCCCGAACAAACCCGAACAAGCGCCCGAGGATCCATCAACCACCGCCGGATAATCGGGAGATTCGTTGCTCACCGCGGCCAAAGGACCAACGCAGCCGATGGCCCAACGGAGCCGAACGGCGCCCGCACAGGCAGCCTGGCAGGCCGGACTACAAAAGGAACCGCTCTCGGCCTCCTCGGCCCCCATCCATCCTCGCCCATCGAACCCGTTCCAACAACTGCACCTCCTCATTCTCCTCTGCCGATCTCTACTCAAGCGCAATGACCCTGGTACTCGCGCGAGCCACTCTGATCGCCGCTGGCACGATCGCCACCGTGCTGTCGACCCGATACCTCATCTACCTCATCAAGAGCTTCAGCTCGCCGCTCCGCAAGCTGCCCGGAGCCAGCGACAGTATCGCCAGGGTGCTGCTCGGCTCGCTGAACTTTTTCGTCTTTGGCGCCGACAAGATCCACGAGGTTAGCTACAAAAAGCACAAAAAGTAAGCGGTCCGATCGTGTGTCTGATTGTGCTGGCAGACACTCCTGCTCCATGCTCTATGCTCCATACTACATGCTCTATGCTCTATGTTCTATGCTCCATGCTCCATGCTCCATCCCGCTTCATGCTCCAGCCGCCCTCGCCCATGTCCGATGGCAGCGACACAATGGCACGCCGTCCAAGCGCGGCGCTGGTGGCACTTGGGCTGTCTTCGGAGGCCAGAAGCCACTCCCCACTCCCCACTCCCCCACCCTCTCCCGCGCTCGTTGATGCCGGTGCTCATCGCCTCTGTCATCCATCCACCTCTCTCGACCGCCAGGTACGGTCCAATTGTGGTCATCGGCGCGAACGAGATTAGCATCGCCGACCCGGAGCTAGCCAAGGCCATCTTGGTGACCGACAGCTTCCCAAAATCGTCTGACCGCCTGGGCAGACTCCGCGATCCGGTTGAGCCCCCTTCGCTTATCGCCATCGCCGACGACAATGAGCACCGCAAGCTGCGACGCACGATGGTAAGTATCGATGTCGGTGCAGAGCTCAGAGCTGCACACATCCACGCTCCGAACATCTTGACTCAGTGGCGCGACGGTTGCTTCTCTCCCACTTTTAGGCTTATTCGTTCAGCGTCAAGGGCCTGGCATCCCAGGAGCCGCTGATGATGAACTGTCTGAACAACGCCATCTCCTATGTCGACCAGAAGTGGGCCAAGGAAACCAGCAACAACCCGGACGAGTTCTCTGTGCTTGATATCTGGCAGCTGCCCAACCGCTTCGCCCTTGACGTCATCGGCGAGACTGCCTTTGGGCAGACGTTCCATATGGTAAACGACATGACATTTGTCCACCAAGCTACGAGGCACCAACTCTGCCATATCCTGCATTTACTCAGTATATCCGTTCGCTGTTGCCCCAGATCGAGAACGGCGCCCATCCTTTGCCCTTGGCCATCGGCCGCAATCTACGCCACCTCTCGTTCCGATTTTTGTTCCCTTGGACCCGCTACCTCCCCTTCCTGTCCATCAACCGCCAATTCACCAAGGACCGCAACTTTATGCGAAGCTTCACCAAGGATATGGTAGAGAGCCGTCGCAGCCACCCGACCGACCGACACGATATTCTGCAGCAGCTCCTGGATGCCAAGGACCCGGAGACCGGCAAGCCCCTCACGGATGCAGAGATTTCGATCAACAGCCGCCTCTTCCTGATTGCCGGCAGCGAAACGACCGCAAATGTGAGTCTCCTCTGCGCCCGCCCTTCCATTTGTTGGCTCAAAGAGTCTTGTCTTTCGTGGGTCGCATCGCATATGCATAGCCTCTGCACCCGATTCCCCACTTGCTTTCGCCACCGATTCGAGCGCGAAAGGCCCAAAATTGCGAGACCACTGACTCATGGCCATTTCTTGCCCATTTATCGACACAACAGACCATCGCCCTCACCATCATCCATCTGTTCGAGTATCCGCAAGTCAAGGCGAAGCTTCTTGAGGAGCTCGATGCCGCCGAGCTCGATCCACGCACCAATTTGATCGACCACAACGTTGCCAAGAATCTGCCCTACCTCAACGCCGTCATCTCCGAAATCATGCGCTTCTGCCCCACCATCCCTCAGGGCCCGACCCGAGAGCTCCCTCAAGATATGTACCTGGGCGGCTACTTCGTTCCCAAAGGCACCGCCGTCGTCATTGCGACATTCTCGACCCATCGCAACAAGGACATCTGGAGCGACCCCGATACCTTCCGCCCCGAGCGCTTCCTCGAGGACAACACAACCTTCCGCGGCCTCGAGTCCAAGTGCGAGCTGGTTCCGTTCTCGGCCGGCCCGCGCAACTGCATCGGCAAGAACTTTGCTCTCATGGAGCTCAGGATCTTCCTGGCCAACTTTTTGAGGAGCTACGACATTGAAGATATTTCCGGCCAGAGCAAGGAAACCCGTTTGATGGTCACGATGCGCATCAAGGGCGACAGCTACAAGGTCCGCATCCGTCCGCGCCAACGCACGGTGACTCCCACCCCGGCTTCGTGATCCTGCGAACCGGCAGCGATTGCTGAAGGTGTCTGTGGTTGGCCATCACTATTCCCCCTCCCCTCTTTGTAATTCCTCCTGCACATGCGCCTGTGTCGACAATGGTTGTTGTGTCGACCGTAATGACGGCACAGCCGATCCCGGATGGAGCGAATCCCCGACTGGCTGTCCCCGATGTCTCTTGATTTTGCCCATCAACAACTCTTCTCCCACCTCTAGTCCTCATTATGTTTTGTGTGTTTGTTCGGGGCCTTTGTCGAATATGGAGAGGCCCCCCAGCGGTGTGCATGGGGCTCTCGCTTGAATATACGCAAGGGGTCTCGAACACAAGCTGCAAATGAGAGCAACCCAGTCGTCGCAATCGCCCTGGGTTCAGCGGCTTCCGCCGCGTCTGGGCCTTTGTCCCCGATCATCGTCGCTCTGCTCCACACCCAAACGACGTTCACGATATGTCGACAAAAACCTCTGGTGCATCGGCCAATGCACCAAAGACCCTGTCGGTGCCGCTGACGCCCCAGCGGCCCAAGCCTGACAGCGCTCGCCGAGCGATGACTGACCTCAAACGAGCAAACCCGTCCGTCCCAGGTCTCTCAGACCGATCCGCATTTTCCAAAACCCGAGACGATCGCCACCAAACCGGCCACAAGTATACGCCTTACACCATCCCAAGCCGCCGGGCGATCGGCAGCGTCTCATCCGATCGCTCAAGTCCAGATCCTATCGACATTGACCCCAATGATGAAATAGGAAGCACCGCGGGACATCATGAGCAGGCCCATCCGAATCGACCCGATCCGGCCGAGTCTTTGGCGGCGCCAGGACCGGTTGAAGCAGCGATCCAAGAGAGAAGCAGGGAGTCTACGACGACTGCCGCCTCGGACAGAGACGATGAGGACGATCTCGATGTGAGCCCTGCGCTATCGCTGCCCGCTGCGGATGGCCGGCTTGGCCATCGATCCGGCAGACTAACAGCGGCTGACGCATCTGTTGCGGACCCAGGTGTACGGAGCCAAGATGTACAGCCAAATGCTCGACCGGAAGAAGGAGCTGCCCGAGGCTCAGTCTGACGGTGTCGCTCTGGAGCTTGATATCTGGAGGATGAAGGAGGCATTTGCGGAGCGCCTCGAGATCGATCCGGGCGATTTTGCTGCGGACGCCTATGAAGAGATCCAACTGCGATCGGAGAAGGTGAGAGCATGCGTGCTCTTGGGCTCGAGGCAGATCCGAGAGAAGGCTACCCCCTGTTCGCTCGGCGCCCTTGGTTGCGCTGCGACTTGGCCGAGCGATCCATAACTCCGTGGGGACCAGCTTGTCGCTCTGCTGCTGTGCCTGCATTCCCAACCACGAAGCCATCTCTCTTGTCTCATAAATAACTCGCTGTTGCTTCTGTCCTGTGCTCTCGCCCAGATCCTCCTTGGTACTGGTCGCGCTGTCGTCGATGAGTCGGGAATCTACTGGAGCGGCAAGGTCGATGCCCTGGCAGAAGATGAGCCCATGCGGCTGGCCGGTGGGCTAGTCTGCTTCCACTGGCCCTACGGGTGCATGGAGTGTCCGGCTCTGGAAGAAGACGTGCTGCGGCTCAATCTGTTGGAGAACTCTGTCGATGTCCGCTTCGGCGTCGACGCATGTAAGTCTGGCAGCTCGTGTCGATGGTGAGAGAGAACTTCCGAGCATACAGTCGCATACGAGCGAGATTGGCCATTGACGGAAAGAAAAGTGCGATATGCATTGCAGCCAGACGCACTTGGAGTCACAATTGAATGGACCTGTTTCCTTGGTTGTGTGTGTGAACTGCTTGAGTGGTTATGCAGCGAACTAAGTGACCGGTACCTCTGGAACGGCCCGCAGTCAACAGCTGGCGTAGCGAGGACTGCTTCAATCTGATCGTGGAAAACCTCTCCAGATGCAAGAAGGAGATGCGAGAACAGCAGTCCAAGGACAAGCCCGCGATAAGCAAAGACTGGTCCCACAGGTTCGTTGTCGATGCTCAACAGCCATTGCCATTGCCAGTGTCAGTTTGTTCGCATGCCATGTGCATGAACACGGCACTGACCCATCGGCAATAGCTTACGACACACAGACGCAGACTCCGCAGCGGATCCTCCGAGCTCGAGCCAGTCGTCGATGGTTACCTTGATGAAAATGATCAACCCGACACTCTCCGCGATCCGGCCGGTGACTGGGACAGCCCCAGCAGCCCAGCCAGAATCAGCACAGTTGGTTGCTGTTGCTGCTTCTGTCTTTGAAGCGACCCCGTCCACGGATTTAAGCGTTGATCCGGACGAGATGACAGCTGGTAGACAAAGTGGAATGGATCGGATCCACAGCACGAGCAGGTGATGTCTGACTGCTGCATCGGACCTTTGGGTGTTTTCGGATGGTATTCCCACCACCACTCGATGTCAGGACTAAAACAACCGCCCTCGCACATTCCCCACAACCCGCAGAGAGGCTCTAGTGCACGCCAGCGTCCGCGCCGAAGAAATCCACAGCGAGCTCGCCAACTTGCGGGAAGCATCGCAGCAGCTCATCGAAAGCCAGTTCAAACAGGCGCTGGAATGTGCCAGCGAGGAGAAGGAGAAAGCACACCGGCTGGCCGAGCGGATATATCAGGATGCTCTTGCCCTGGCCAGTGCCCGCTACGAAGAGGCCGTGCGGCAGGCCCAGCACGCCCGAGACAGCGGGCTGGCTCTGTGGGGTCCGACATGCACAAAGCTCGAGCAGTTGGTCCACGACAGTAGCAATGCACAAGCGGCGAGCCTGGAAAAGCTGGTGGTGCTCTCGGAGACACTCACCAGAGCATCTGCTGATACTCCAGAGCGGCCGAAATGCGGGCTGTGCTGCGACCAGCCGGAAAATTGTGGTAAGACATGCTCTCTGCACATGAAGACGGGTCATCATTCATGTTGCCGACTAGTTGTACTATTGGCTTGGTGGTGCTATTGGCTTGGTTGTAGTGTTGTCGGCTTGGTAGTGCTGTGCCGTTGGTTGTGTGATTACCATTTGTACATTTGTTGCAGCACTCCACTCCAACTTTTATTACTTGTAGTATTACCGCTCCAACTTGTGTTAGCGCCTTGGTTACTTGTGCTGACCCCATGCGACCTTGCTTGCCTCTCGAACGGCCCGATGGATCTCTGCCCGTCTTCTCACTCGTATCTGGATATTGCTCCCTCTCGCTGCAACGCCATCCTCCTCGCCACGGCGTCCAGTATTCCATCCATGCGAGCACCGCCTCTGCTCGCAGTGCGCCGAGCGCCTCGCTGAATCACCATCGGGCCTCGTCTGTCCGTGGGATCGCCAGGATGTCATTCGCATTGCCCTGCTGTGATTCCTCCCTCACTGGCTGCGTCCTGCGCTGCCCCCCACACAGCCGGCTGCCGCCCCCCCCCCGTCTCCGGCCCATGAGGCACCCTGCCCCGCCCTGTCCCGCCCTGTCCTGCCTCCTCTTCCGGCCGTGGCCGGGCCGAGACGGATGCCGCCGTCTTTGTTGGCTGCTTGCCGTCCGATGTCCTGTTGCTGCCCGCCCACGTGCCGGGCTGGAGAGTCAAATAGAGCCTGTCGCCGATTCTCAACAGAACTCCCGCGAGCAGTGCCCCGTCCACAGGTGTGCATTTTGGTAGGCCTCGGCAGCCTGGTTGTTTCTTGGATTGCATCGGTGTCTACCAGCTGGAGCCTGCGTCTCTCATTCCACAGCATCCACATTCCCATCGTGAAGCACCCCGCACTTCTCCCACGGCGAGCTGACCGTCGCGCTGACCTGCGTTCGTTGCTCCGACACTATCCCCGCCCGGCAATCCTCCTGCATTGCTTCTGCCGACCGGCCCCATGTCCCACAGCCGCATCCCAAAGAGGTCCAACCCGGCCTCGCCCATCCGCAAAACCCCCATCGCCAAGTCTCTGCCGCCGCTCCCGGCCAAACCCAGCCCTCTTACCGAGTCTGTTGTCTCGGCCATCTCTCCCAGACACCAGTCCGACTCGTTCTCCAGCGGCATGAGCATCCAGGATCCCAGCGCATCTGCCTCTCGCTCGACCCAGACTCCCACCGAGCGAGCCTCAACCGGCTCCAGCTCGCATCGTAGCGCCAATAAGCACACCCAGTTCGAGGTCGAGCCATCCACAGGACGCAGCGTCGCGGATGAGCCCAGTGCCGGTCAAACGGGGCCGGTGTTTCATTCGTGCGGTGCTCTGCCATCCGACCTTGAGAGGTCAGCTCCGTCCGTGCAGCCGCCCCCAGAGCCCGCCGTCCACCGCACTGCTTCACACGAGCAGCAGCCCCGAGGCTCGGACCAAGCCGAGGAGCAGCCAAAGGGCCGAGCAACGATGGTGGAGATGGCCATGCAGACCGAGGAGGAGGTTGCCGGATTTCGTCCCGGCGCTGAGCCCAACGTCCCTGCCGCCGCCGTCGCCGCCGCCGTCCACCACAAGATCGCCGAGCTCTCCAAGGCCCTGGCCGCGACAGAAGACCGTCCACATGCGTACAAGACGCTGGCCCACCCCTTTGTGCTCCTGCTTGTGCTCCGCAAGATTCTCCTGAAATCCGACGGGCGGGACAAGGTCTTCAAGATCGCCCAGTACATCACCAAGCTCCTGCTCTGGAGCCAGTGGCTGCCGGCATCGAGGGTCAAGCGCCTCGAAAAGGCCGTTTCGAGCCTGTCCATCTGCCGCAAGATCATCCGCCTCGGCCTTGTGCTGGACCCACTGACACAGCTGCACGAGAACGGCATCGTCTTTGGGTCGCTCACCTTCCGGCCCAGACCCAACAGCCTCACCCCAATCCAGCAAGTCTACTGCTGGCTTGCCGTCATGAACGACATCTCCGACGACCTCATCTGCCTTTCCAAGATCGGCGTGCTGTCGGATTCGTGGGCCGGCCGGATGACACCCGTCTCGGACCGCCTGTGGTTCTCGACGATCTGGATCGATCTGTGGTTTGCCCTGTGGGACTACCGCTCTTGTGTCAAGCACCACTGGGCCCTCAAACAGCCCTCCGTCCCCAGGAAAGCCATCTCCGGTTCCACACCGCTGCCAACACGACCGACCGCTCAACCAGTCGAGAAGGACTTGAAGCAGTCTCGCGAGCGCCTGTTCATGGCCAAGCTGCAGATCCTCAAGCTGCTGGCCGACGGCCTCTTCTGCGGGCTCGATGTGTTCTATCCCTCCAAGCCGAGCGGCGGATCCATGGAACTCACCCAGCTATGTGCGGCCCTAGTTTCTGGTGCCGCTGGAACATACAAGCTGTGGACCAAGAGCGAGCTGTGATCCCACGCACCATCACGGCGCCACGAACTGCTCAGCTGCCTCTAGCAGTCGCTTGATACATCATTCACATTCATAACCGCATACAATTGAGAAGCCCCTGAGTTTCGAGGGCATGAGCTACTGCTGTCGTGGTTCAGTACCGATCCCCACATATATATCACTTTGTCCATTCTTGATCCGACCGCCCCCGAGCCCAGTCTGCGGCAGTGGATTCGTGCGATATCATCCACGGCGTGAACGGTCCAGCTTTTGGAGGTCCTGTCTAGCTCAAGAATCAGCTTCGTGTGGCCAACTAAACGGTGGAAGGCGCAGCGACGGCACTGGCTGTCAAGCGGACCAAATATGCAACGTATTATTGTGGCTTCTGTGGCTACAAAGCACTGACATGAACGGGACTGATTATCAAACTGTGAACTGTGGACTGTGGGCTGTTGCGAATGAGAGATAGTGGAATGGAGGCAAAGACTGTAACTTGGACAGACGCTCTCAGGACATTTGCGAGAAGGGACAAAGCGCTTGTCCAAGCATCTGGCGAGTGCAAATCACTCGATGACAGAGAAGCTGTCGGTATCGTGGTCGTATTTGTATCTGTGGCCGACAGGGAATATGTTGCAAAGGTCAGTCGTGGGCGAGCGAAGCAGGCGGTGTTGTAATGTCCAGGCAGTCTCACAGAAGCCGGGCCACTCCAGTAGTCGCCTACAACAGTGTACGAAGCACTGGCAGCCATTCAAGCCGTGCCGAGCCAAATGACGCCTGGACCACAGACAGAGCTGTCTATGGTCGCATACGTACTTGATCAGCTCGGTGCCGTAAGGCTGCGGCTTGAGGCAGTAGACAACGTGGAGAGGAACCTCTAGGGTCGGCATGTTCTGGAGAGGGATGCCTGTGAAGTATCCCAACAGCGTTCTTGTGACCTGGGAGGCGGAGGCGGGCGAATCAGAGGCAGAGTCGTGAGTGAATGGCGGTGAAATCAAGTAGCTGCGTGTAGACAGAAGCTTCTGTTGCCAGTCCGCGGCAATGCTTGCAATTGCGTCAACGTCCGGGTCTCCAGCATCAAACGCCCGCGCAGGCAGACAAGACTTACGACGTGATGGGTGATAATAGCGACATTGGTCTCCATCCGCTCCAGCTCGATGACGATGGGTCTCAGTCTATCTATGACATCCTGTGTATGAGGACGGCACGATTCCGCTTGGTCAGTTCACTCGGCCAGCTCACTCGGCCAGCTCACACAGACAAGCCAGGAGGTCGCCCTTGTCCGCAGCACGAGCCCTGCTCAGAAGAAAGATGGCGATGGATTGACTCCACAGGGCGATTAGGTTCGTAGCAGGGCGGTTCGGTTTGTAGCAGGGCCGTCCGCGACCCCAACGCACCATGTATGACTCGCCACCAGGTCCTGGATAGCGGTAGTTGAGTTTGTTGAACTGGCGCTCTGCAACAATGATTGCATAGGAAGGGTCAGGCTATCAAACAACAAGCAGTTGCGCAAGTAGATGCGACAGAGATCCAGGGAGACATTTCTCGAGGCACAGAGCTTGTGATAGTCCTGGGAATTGTCGGCTGCCTACCCTGATATTCGCGCGGATAACGCCGCTCAATCTCCTCGTAGGTCATGCTTTCGAAAATACCGGCGTTGATCTGGCCCAGAACGCGCAGAGACGCACACGTTAACACAGGAAGAATCTACAAGGACACTGCGGGGCCGTCCGCTCGACTGCGATGTGTGCGGAGCGTTCCTTTCCTTTGGATACGCACCTCATTCAGAGTCCTACAGAGCGGGCCAGCGATGCCAGGAATGTGAGTCGACTGCGAAGCGGTGCAACAATCAATCTTTGACCGGACAGCACTGGCAACGCAGCAGCGCGGGAAACCTACTTTATGTGCTTGATGTCGCAGGCGGATTGGTCGAAATAATCGCCTGTTTCGATCGTCCGTCTGAGGGTGGACGTCCAGACACTGAGACAGCCGTGTGCATCCGTACCAAAGTTTTCGTCCAACGAAGTAATTGAGTCTTGGGTCTCGATGGGCGGGTGGGAGTTTTGGATGAATTGTGCGAGTGCCGAGGCGTACTGCCGACCGCGCGCGGTGAGAGGCGGATCACCGCCAATGCGGTGCTCGGTGTTGTATTCTGTCAGAGGGACGCAGAGCGGGCATATGGTCGATTGGTCAGAGCAGAAGGGGAGGATTGTTCGTAGAGAAACACGAGGACAGAATATCCACGGAGCGGTCGTGCTCAACCAAATACTGTCCCAGAATACTATTGCATAAAGAGCAGACAGAGACGCCGAGGAGACAGGTTTTGCGACGAGAGAAAGGTGTGGATGGATAGCTACCGAGTGAATGGCGACGGATCATCGAAACTGCAGCCGTCTTTACCTGACTCGCCGTGTCTGCTGATCCAAATCGTGCGCTGCTTGATATGCATCTGCATCAGGTACAACACACAGTGGCTGGCAAGGTAGCCCTTGATATTGTGGGCAATGACCTTCTTGCCCACATTGATGATCTTGATGTACCTATGGAGTGGGGGCGAACGCCGTGCCAACCCAAGAGGGTTGATCCTGCGTTAGAGGACTGCTCGCTTCCGATCCAGCAGAGCCAGCCAGAACAGCCACTCATCGACACACAAAGCGATGGAGATCGAGACACAGCCAGCAACAGCAAGGCACAGACTCACCCCATGCCGTTGTCCTCTTCTTCCTGAGAGATGGTCTCGTAGCCGACTTCGTAGTTGCGAATGCGCTTGCAGAAATCCTGGATGGCGAGCTCAGAGTCCATGTTGAGGTAATCCGGACCCCGCAGCTTCATGCGGATGTTTTGGTCGAGCACCTCGCCCTCGGTGCAGATGCTCTCTGGAAGGGCGGAGTTGGTTCGTAGGGGCACGGATGTGGTTGTTAGGGTGGTGCACACAAGCAGCAGGAACCCTGTCGCTTGGACGGAGCTGCAGCCGCCCGGTCAGGGGATCAGATGCTTAGGCTTACCAACAAAAATACAGCGGATCGACTTTTCTTGGGCAACACGCTCCAGGAGCATGGCTCGCCGCTCTTTGGTTGAGTTGGTGGCATCGTGGATGCCGACCTTGCCGCCCTTTTTCAGCCACGCAATAAGCTCCTCGAGGGTGTCAGTGGCAAGCTGGTCGCGGATAGCCTTAGCCTCCGAGTTGTGCGGGTCGAAGAACTTTGCGTCGTGGGTCGTCGAGTTGGGTGCGGTGACAACAACAGAGGGCGAGATCGGAATGGCCTCGGAGGGCTGGACCGCAGACGAGGCGGTGTTGGCCGATTGGTGGTCTTGGTCGATGTTTTCTTTGGAAGGAATCCTGATCGTCGGCAGAGGATGCGCCTCCAACGGCCGGTCCGAGGCGTCCGAGGCTCGAACGCATGCAATGGTGCTCCGGGTCGGAGAGGGCGAGTGGTGCGTCGAGCCGAAGGTGAAGGGCGTGCCCATGCCCGAGCACTCGCCTGTCGAGACCGCCGGGGTCGATGCAACCTCGGGGGTCGAGATAAGCGGAGTTGTGATGGTCGACATGACTCGCCTTCGGTTGCCGACATTGAAGATCTGGGTGCGGAAGCCGCACCAAACAAGGTCTTGAGAGCAGCGCGAGGGGGAGATAGTTGCAAAGTGCGGTTAGTGTCTGGAGAGAATCGTGCGACAGCAGCCGGCTCTGGTAAGTGCCGCAAATAGTCATACTGCATGCATGCGGGTGCGAATGAGCGGGCGTGACGGTGGGTGTTGGTGGTGATGGTGCAGCAAAGCGTCTCGAGCGGCACGGTCTGGGACTCACAACGACACAGCTTCTTGCTGATATCTGTCGACAGAGGGCAAGCATTAGCAACCATGCGGCCAGTGGCCAAGAGCGATAAGCACAAGGGGAGATAAGGGCTTGCGCGTGCTTACATGACTTGCCGCGGGCGGGCAGGCCGACCTGACAGAGCCGCGACCGAAAGATGTTAATGCCGAGGGTAATGCGGATAGGGCGAGAGGCTGCAAATGGACTGGTGCTGGCAATGGCGATGATGCTGATGCCGCCGCCGAGATTGCTGCCGAGATTGCTGCAGATACTCGGGCAGAGGCAGGCCGCTCTCCCGCCATCGATAGAGATACTGACCATGAAAATAACAAGCTTGGGGCCAAGCTCGTTCTTCTGCTCCAGGATATCTGAGCGATATGCAGACTGGCGTTAGATTCCGATCGGGGCCCCATCCGGGTTCCAGAAGCCCGGGCCGCCGGAGTGTCTTGGCTGCCGATACGTTCTTAGCCCCTGACTCACCTCGATTAGCCTTTTTCACAGCCTGCTCGAGTGTGCCTGGGCTAGCGACGGAGGATCGGTTCACGTAGAGACCCTGCGTCGGGGAGACGTTTGGGCTCTGGGCATTGGTTTCGCCTGCCGACGGGTGCATTGTTGGCTTCTTGGAGGATGGGTGCTTTGTGGTGGATGCTGGCCGAGCTGCACTGCACTGGCAGGAGAATGACGTGAGAAGACGCTTGGACACCGGGGGGTAGTGCTCCAAAATCCGGACAGGCCGCTGATGGACTTGTCTGGCACAGCTGCGACGAGGGCACTGGGTGCATCTTTGGCCAAAGCGACTGCTCACCTTTTAGAGGGTGTGGGACGGCCGATTGGAGGGGTGCGGGGCGCCTTTGGAAGATGCACTTGCGTGCTTGACAGATTCCAAACAAACAAACCAGGCTTCCGACTGGTTCGCCGGACGATGCGGTGCGTTGCGATGTGGGTGGGAAAGGCAGCGGGTCTGATCGGCAGCGGGGTGCGGCTGAAATGCCACCGAGCCTTTCAGGGGGATGGCTTATCAGTGGGCAGTGCCGCGCAGCACCGAGTTGCCTGCGACTCATCCAGGACATGGTCGGCTCTGCTGCGGATGTGTCGACTTGGCTGTGGGCGATACCGTTCGGCCGCGTGGCTGACTCGGATGGCATCGGCTCTGCTGTGGACCTGACTCGGATGACATCGTCTCCGTCGTGGGCTTGTCCCCGAATGACTTGATTGCTGTGGCCGGCTGTGGAAAATGCAGCAACCGCATAGCAACGAAGGCCACGCTGCGTCTCGTCTGTTTCCAGGCCAATCTTGGTCTGCATCGGCCTGCACCTCCAATGCCAGCCTGCGCTCCCCGTATCAGCCTTGCACCCACAGTAATCGCCGCTGGCTCGGCCATTCGTCGCCGTCGCTCCTGGCCATGGTTTTGGATCTGCATCCGAGACCCGCACGTGACCCACACTCCAGGCTCGATATCCAGCCCGATTAGCTGCTTGAGCGGGCCGAAGCAGTGCAGATGCAGACGCAGATGCAGATGCAGATGCAGATGCAGATGCAGATGCACGCATACCATGCAGATAGACGCCCTCGGCGCCGATGCATCTTCCTGGCCCGGCCTTCCTGCTGCCGGGCTCGCCATCGATGTCGGCCCTGGTCCCTGCTGGATGCAAGGGCTGCCCAAGGGATGCTGCGCGCTGGACCGACCCGCTGGGCAGAGGGAAAACCGCGCTTTCGCCATGCCCAAGCATCCACAGCCCTCTCCAGAGGAGCCTCTGTCGACCACAACCCCGCGCAAGCAATGCGATACCTATTTGCCGTCGTCTGTGCCAGCAACCAGAACCGGAGCATGGAGGCCCACCGGGTGCTGCAGTGAGTGGTCGCCGGG
Organism: Polychytrium aggregatum; assembly: GCF_025602895.1. Lineage (NCBI taxonomy): Eukaryota > Fungi > Chytridiomycota > Chytridiomycetes > Polychytriales > Polychytrium > Polychytrium aggregatum. Next base: position 33,263 of record NW_026516290.1, read on the forward strand.
CATCGCCAAGCAAATCGCAAGTTGCTGCTGATTCGTCTGGGTGCTGCTGCCCGCTCGCTCATCTGTCCCCCTCGGTCCGGCCGTGCTCACCATCATGCTCACCAACATGCCCACCAACGTGCCCGATGCAGGCTCAACGGATTCAAGGTCCAGTCCTACGGCACGGGAACCTGGGTGCGACTGCCCGGGCCCTCGATCGACAGACCCAATGTCTATGCCTTTGGAACGCCTTACGACGACATCTATCGAGATCTGTACCAGAAGGACCCGCAGCTCTACACCCAGAACGGCCTGTTGAAGATGCTGGACCGAAACCGCAGCATCAAGCGGGCACCCGAAAAGTTCCAGGAGACGAAAAACCAATTCGACGTGATCATTACATGCGAGGAGCGGTGTTTCGATGCCGTCTGCGAAGGTGTGTGTTCGGCTCGGCAGAGGGCTGCACGACCCACAGCGAGGCAGCCGACGGGCTATGCCGTGAGCTCGGACTCGGTCGGATGAACTGGCCGACTCATCTACGGCCTGCTGCAACCCTGCGCGCAATGCCAACGGTGCATGCTCACTCGCCGCATCGGCTCTGTTGAATCAGCGATCCAGGAGCGTGCTGGGACGGCGAGCACCCCAGTGCATGTCATCAACATCGAGATCAAGGACAATCACGAGGAGGCCGAGATCGGCGGCGGGCATATCCTGGCACTTGGGAAACTGGTACGCAGATTCCTTTCCTCCCAGAGATGGCCGGCGCTGGGCTGTGGGCGGCATGGCTTCCGATTGACTGACTGACTGACTGATTGATTGATCCAACGGCTCCGTGCTGCTGTCTCATGTTTTCTTGACCCTGTTTCTCTGCCTCGACCAATCATCGTTCTTCAACGCCTTTGTCTGTCTTGACGGTTGCCTCTGGGTGGTCCCAAAGATCGAGGACAGCGAAAACATCACGAACGACATCGAGAGCATCATCGAGCAGGTTCACAAGAAAACCAATGTCAGCATCATGCACAGTCTGCTATACTATTAATACACTCGATTTCACGGCTCAGGCCTTCGCATCCAGTCGCCAATCACACCCTGTGGCGAGTGGCTCTCATCTTGAGCCAGGCAGGCTGGTTGGGAGGGCTGGAGCGGCATTCCTTGCTTCCATTTCCATTTGCTCGCCTCGAACGGCATTCAAGAGACTCTGCCGGGTTCGGCATCTCCATCCAGCACCATCCAGCACCATCCAGCACCATCCAGCACCATCCAGCACCATCCAGCACCATCCAGCACCATCCAGCACCATCCAGCACCATCCAGCACCATCCAGCACCATCCAGCACCATCCAGCACCACCACTACGCGCAATCCAGCATCCATTTCGTCATCGCCATGGGACAAGCGTCAGTGAAACCCGAGGCACCAAAAGATCCAAAGTGAGTCGCCAGGGCCATCTCTTCGCCAGGGCCATCTCTTCGCCAGGGCCATCTCCTCGCTCTGTGTATGGGTGTTCTCTCTGTCCCATAAGCGAGGCGGCGCGAGATCCAACGTCTGGCAGTTGCCGGGTCGCCTCACGAAGCGATGGTCGGCAGAATGCATGGGCTGTCGGAGCACCACGGCGGCTCAGTGGGCCGTACTCCCAATCGCCGGAGTAATGAGTCAGGTTGTTATGATGTTTCCTCAACCGTGCGGCTCACCATCTTATCTGTCTCGCTTTGACACGACGGTGCGTTCCCACAACCCATCGACATCCAGATATGTGGGGATATCGCGAGACGACTTGATCAAGAAGGCAGAGGACTCATCCAAAAGCAAGTCCAAGTCAGCGTCCGCGCCGGATCTGGGCTCCTCGAGGCTGATCAAGACCAGAGGCTTCCGAAAAAAGGTCCAGAATAAGAAGATCGTCATCAGCGGGCCTGTCCAGGACTCGTTTGTGGTAGGCCAATTGATCCTGATTGTGGACTCGGGCCCTTTGGCCGCATGGGACTGCGGCAAACATGCTGTCGATGTGCTCACGAAACAATGTGATCTCTCTATCGGTCACAACCTCCAGCATTGCCAACATATCGGACGTGATGATATGCGGGTTGTCGTGAGTATCCGACGGTGGCCTCGCTTTGCATGGCTTGCACCACTTGCGCGGCTCGCATGACTCCAAGGGCTCAATCGCGGGACTGACGCTGCCTCTCTCCTCAGGAGATTTCACCAGCACAGGCGGCATCACGGAAGTCGATTGCATAGTTGCTCCTTCGTTGCAATCGTTGAGCTGGCACCTCGGACTGCTCTTTCCCGAAGCCAAGTCGCCGGTCCCGCCAAGAGAGCGGGAGTACATCGTGATGATCCTCGATCGCTGCTTCGTCACCTTGGCATATCTCTTTGGGCGGCACAATCGGTTATGAAGTAGGGGCAATAGCAAAGCTTGTATCCTTAGGACTCCTGCTGGTGGTTGAGTCACAGAGCGCAAGGGCGAATGATCTCGGCGGGCGACTGCAGCCCAATGGATCGATGCACACCAACAAGACGAATTGCAGACAGCACGACCAACAGCCCGAGTCTAGCATATGAACAAGCCGATGCGCCATATATTGATGCGTCGTATGTTGATGCAGGGTAGGGTATGCTGCTCCGGCGAGCATTGGTCCTGCTGTCCGACGTATCCGCATATCAGTGGGGGACCAAGCAGGACCAAATGCATCACGATTTCGTGGAGCTGAGGTTGAGACGCTTCATGAGTGTGAAAGGTGAGACTGGAGTTCAAGTGTGCATGACGATTGTCGACGAAAACAGGGGACCTTGGAAGACGATCCTGGGAAACACCATGAGCCATGTTCATCCTGGGTGCAAGGACTGAATTGCTATTGGACCTGGGCGATCGAGCAGGTCTCCGCCTGGCTGCGATGCACTCGATACACAACGGTAGTCGTTGACTGAGTTTGTACGGGTGAGCTTGGCCAGATGAACTTGGCCAAATGAGCAGTATCAAACAACGGCCCCATCACCGGTTCTCGGTCGGCTGGCGGCGGTGATGGGAGCCCTCATGATACTTGAACAGCAGCTCGTTGATGTGGCGGTAGTTTTGCCTCACCGCCAGACGCTCCTCCTCTTCGCTAGTTGGGGTAAAGCTGGAGGATGCCTCCTGAAGATCATGGTTGCGGCGTTCCATTCGCGGCGTCCGAGCAGCATGCAGCAGAGCGAGTTGCGAGTTGATGTTGGAGTAGAGCGACCCGGCGGCTCCGACGAGCCCGGATGTGTGAAGCAGTTGATCCGACGCTCCAGCGGCAACATACTGATGTTGCTGTTCGTCCGCTGTGTCGGCATAATGGGAAGGCATCGGCTGCGACATGATGGGATGGTGCAGGTTGTCGGCCCGTGTGTTGATACTAAACTTTGCGATGGAGTTGCTCCGGTGATCTGGTTTGCCGTCTCGGCGTTAGCAAAGTCGTGGAGTGGAATGTGGTTGGCGGCAGAATGCTTTGCCAGAGAGCACAACTGCCGGACGGCAGATGGGTCGCTATGCTGAGAGATCATTGCTGAGCGAGAAGCCCCCAGCATACGACAAGCATATCTCGGACAAACCGCCGGATCTCACCTGGAGCCATGCTTGTGCTGGGATTTGGGATGCGGTATCTGCATCAAACGAAAGACGAGACCGATCGCGAACATGGGATCCGGAATCGGTCGGTCAGTGCCGGCATCCGGTCGACGTATAGAGCATGGCCGGTGCGGTTGCGGCGACACTGCATGGGAGAGGAGACAGGCAACCACCGACATGGTCTCGAGCAGCGAGCTCGCTTGCGAAGGGCTGGACATGCGCATTCTCTTGAACCGGTCCTCAAAGGGGCCCGGAGTCAGGGTCGCTCCCGGCGGATAGTGTGGCGACCAGCCTGATGGGTAGACGGACTCGTCGAGTTCAGCGCCGTCGCCGCCCATGATGATGTCGTCGTCGGCATCGGTGCGGGGGGTTGTTGCTGGGTCGGACGGCAGCGAGACAGGCGAGGGCGAGCGAAACGGCCGCTTCTTTGACATTTTGGGCTTAGGTGGATAGAAAGGCGCCAGATGGGAATAAGGATGCAGCGCAGATGCGGATGCAGATCCAGCCCGAACGAAAGCGATCCTGTCGGTGTGGAGGCGATCGGCAGCAAAGCAGGCGCCGGTCTGAGAAAAGCATGCAGCGCAGCACGGCCTGGCGATCGCCAGGGCCGCAACTCGCAATCGGGACAGGTGTCGTCACGGGCGCTGGTGGGAAAGCAACGACCCCGACGGACGGCTCGGTGGACTTTGCTGGATGCATATCTACATAGTGTGCGTATTGGGTGGTGTGTGCATCTGGTATATTCGCCAAGTGTAGTCATCACCATCTACGGCAGCAGCCCGGTGAAGCTCCGGGCCGGCTCGTTCTGCTGCTGCGAGCTGAAGGCAGGATAGAACAGGGCCAGATGGGCCATGCGTCTGCAGGCACGCTTGTCGGTGAAGATGTCGTTGCTGTTGAGCAGGGCCCGCAGCTCCCGTCGCTGCCCCGAGTTCTGAGTGTCTCGCTGCAGCCACCCAATGCAGATGGAATGTGTTAGTTATCAGCTGCTTGTGTCGGGCGAATAGAGTGAGAGCAACAGCTGCCAGACCGACAAGCATACCCATTTCAGCTCGTCCGATTTGAGCAGGGCAAAGCGGTCGTCGTTGGCGACATGGCGGCCAATGGCATAGTTGACATCATAGGTGCCTTGGTTTGGTCGTATAATGTGAATGGCATTGGTTGTCATGGTGTGGTATCGGTGTCATTGAGTGGTGCTGAATGGTGCTCGAGACTGTGGTGCATGGCAGCCGCCGCATCGCAGTTGGTCGCTGCCGCTATCACAGCTTGATGCAACTTACCTGGACCAGGGGCGCATTTGATTGACTATGGCGAAACAGGGTATCAGTATCTCGGAGTGGCCTCCAGCGGCACCGTATCCAAGAGCAGAGACAGAGTATGAGGTACAAACCCGGCTGATGACTTTCTGCTGGCTGCACTTGGGCCCGAGGCTGCTCAGGTACTCGCGAGTACTGGTTGGTTTCAGGTCGAGGAGCTTGGCGAACTCCAGGTGCTGGTATTTGCCTGGGCCTGGAGCCTGCGCAAACCAAGCCGAGAGTGTTAGATCGGGCAGAGTCCAGACGCTGGAGCAAATGCGGTTCTGAGGGCACTTCTTACCCGCTGTCGGGGATCTGGGAACCGAGTCGCCGTCGTCACGCACACTCCCAGGGTCGAGGACGGTTTCTGATTGATCTTGGTGACCATTTTGGTGGTCTTCAAGCGAAGCATGGGGCAGGTTGTTGCAAGTTGTCGCAGGTTGTCGCAAGTTGTCGCAAGTTGTCGCAGGTTGTCGCAGGTTGTCGCAGGTTGAGAGTACCCAAATGAGATCGTGAGCTATGCAGAGTAGCCAGAGATATGCACAGACGAGCGCAATTCTTGTATTTGTGCACCATGTGCACACCAGAACCAACCTCGTCGATGTGGTATGAGCCTGGACCGACTTTGAGAATATCGATGGGAGGAAGCACCTTGAACCGCTCAGCACGGTCGCCGTGGAACTCTGGATGCACCGAGCAACACCAGTTAGTGGGGATGGTGGATTCTTCTGCCGGATCAGCGCCCTCGAGCCTGGGTCATGGAGGCGCAAGACGCTGACCTTTGATGGCGTTCATCGTTGTCGCCGAAAAGTGGGGTGATGGTTTCGTCAGGAGCAAGGCTGAGAAGCAAGACTGAAAAGCAAGACTGAGAAGCAAGCATACGCCCTCGTTTATTGCAGGCCAGCCGCCCTGGGCAGAGCAGAGGGGCTGGTTGACGGCCGAGAAATCGGGAACGGCCTCGACGATGTAAATACAAACACAGGATGAGTGTCGGAAACAGCCGGGGGCAACAGACATCCAGCTGGAGCTTGGGCATTACGACCCTCACACCGCGGCTCGACGGATGTTTGCAGACGGTGCCGGTTGTCGTTCAGGCACAACACCCACCGATGGTGCCCTCCCTGCTTTCGGGACATACATCCGCACATCACCCTGCACATCACCCTGCACATCACCCTGCACATCACCTTGCACATCCCGTCCCTGCCGAGCAACACCCCTGCTGTTGCTTGTCCGCCTCCTTGCGTGAGGGTGGCTGTGCGGCCGTCCTTGTCTGCACCCCTGGACAGCAACAAACGGCTCCTGCGTCGTGGTGGCTGGGGCTTTCCCAGAGTTTGTCCTGGCCCGGCTTGGCCCGACCCGACTGCAGACCAATTTTTTTTCTCCCTCCAGTCCCGGTCGTCCGAGATTATGTCGGCAATAAATATTTTTTCGCCGCAGTCCCTTGCCTTCTGTCGCCAGGAAGGCTTGTATAAACGAGGTCGAGAAGCCTCGGTCCCCCACCTTTAAAGCGCCTGTCCTGTCCACCTTCTCCCAACTCAGACTTGTCCTTGAATGCCTCCGCTCTCAGCCACAGCTCCCCATTCGTTCGTCGCAGAAAATAAGCCGTCATGGGACTCCTGTGCTTTGCATCTCAGATCGGATGGTAAGATCGTCCTGCTTCCCACAATGATCAGACGCTGTCCGCACAACCACTTGGATTCTGATCCCAGAACCAGTTCGGTGCCGATCGTGAGCCAGCCTCCCGTCCCATGTTCAACGGGCCAATGCGCTCCTGCTTGCCAGATATTTGCTCCGGCGTCCGATGCCTGTCCTCATCCATCTGCTTAATATCCGCTGCTCGATACTCGTGTCCGATGTCGCCTCCCTGGATCGTCCGTCCTGCCCTCGCCGATGCCTGAACCCAGCACCGTTGCCGGATACCTGTATCCGGCGTATCTATCCTACAAGGTCAGCACCGTACTGCTCGGCAATCGTCGACCAGCCCGCTCGCCATGCGCTATCGCTAACTTCCGGCTCGTGCCGCGTCTTCCAGGCACTCCAGCAACAAGATACATTCATGCTCCAGCAGCTCCTCGTCCACTGGGTGGTCATTGGGCTATACACAGTCGCCGAGATCATCGCGGATATCTTCCTCTTCTGGTATGGTGCAGGCTTGCGGTTGATGGCCGGTTCTCCCAAGCAAGGCTGCCCAAGGGCGACTGGGCCATTCTTGCTGACCTGCTGTTAAACCGCCCGGACGTCTAGGTTTCCGTTCTATTGCCAGCTCAAGCTTTTCTTTGTGCTGTGGCTCGTGCTCCCCAGAACATGCGTATGTGGACCGTCGCTTTCGCCCGTCGGGTGGTGCTTCTGGCAGGCCACGGCAGACAGTGTTTTTGTGTCCGAAGAATGTCCTCACCGTCTGCTTCTACAGGGAACCATGATTCTGTACCAGAACAAAATCCTGCCGTTCTTCAGAACCAACGAGGGCCAGATTGACGAAACCATCCGCGTCCTGCGCTCCATGGCATGGACAAAACTACTGGATCTGGCTCAGATCGGATATGCCCATCTCCATCGACTGGCGCTGGAGTTTCTTGTGACGGTGGGTATGCAACATCCGCGGCGGCATCGGCGGCGGAGGTGCGGACTTGCATGGACTGCCTGTCTGTCCGCGAGAGAGCGGGGAGCCGTGGAATGTCCTCCGATATAGCGGACTCTGGCTTGGGCGTTTGCAGGATGTCCCAACCAGAGGTCCACGAACGGAAAACAGGTTGGGGCGCCGCATATCGATCCAAAATGTGCCCTCTGCCGACAGCCGAGCTTCGTCGTTGGCAGGCTTTCTCACGCACCCGTCTCGACAGCTGCCCTCTTCGCCTCCGTCCAAACCCGATCCGCAGAATACGGGCGACAGCCGAGGTCAGGCCGCCTTCATGAGGAACTACATGGGATCCCTTGCCAACGCACCGCCGACACCGCTGGCAGCTCGACAGCAGCAGCCCGCGACAGAGCCCATCGCATTCCAGCCTATGCCTGCGGTTGCCTTTCAGTCTGTAGCGCATCCCGTCCCGCATGTCGTCCCGCAGTTCAGCCCCGTCATCCGCCCGGCCAACCCTCAGCTTCCAGCCCAACCCTTGCTTGGATTCCCGGTCCCGACCATCCACTCAACTTACTACCCGACTGACCCACAGGGCGCTGTAGCCGAGGGTGCTCTTCCTCCCCAAGCAGCCTTTGTCGCCGGGCCAAGCTATATGTCGCCGTATCATGACCATTTCCGTCCTGCCGGATCTATAACCCCAACCGCGGCAGCAATCATGACCAGTGACGAGCAGCAAAAGACTCTCCTTGCCGAGCGGGACCAGTTACTTCGGCTTGTTCAAGAAACAGACCAGCGACTTGCCTGGCTGCGAGGCCGACCACGAACACCGTCGCCAGTCTCCCAACGGCAGCCGCGGGAAGAGCCATCCCCCGGTCTTGCTAGTGCTTCTGGCCATGTGCATTCTCCGAACCAGCCCGGCCAACCCGGCCAGCCAAGTGGAGCCACTCTGGCCAACCTGACCACTCCCGAGCACCTCACCCCGCGGGATCGATCCAAGCCGGGATCACCCCAGATGCATATCGACACGGGCGTTGCGATCAAAAAGCCCCCTTCTCCCACGCCGGGTGCCTCGCAGGCACAGGGACCAGTCAAGCGTATCGCCGCCAGCTCAGCAAAGCACGGAACCTCGCTGAACAGCGAAGAAGTGATGGCCCATCTGTACAGCTCCATTCGTCGTGACGACTACGAATGAACCTCGGACGCTAATGTCACCAATTCACTCTTCCCGGGATGATGCTCATACTGTCGCCGCGACTCATTCGGTCCAGATGCATGGTTGTATGGCGAGTCATGACATGCTACGGCGTGCTACGGCAAGCCATGACGACAGGAAGCTGCTGTCGCTCTATGCGGATCGTGTCTGTGATCCCTGTGTCTTTCATTGTTTCTACCTTCGATGTCGCAAGTGGCGAGGCAGGAGAGCCTGGCTCCCATCGCACAGAACGGCGATAGGTTTGGTTGGTTTTGTCACTTTGTCTTATTGGCTTTTCTCACTACATCGCTGTCAATACGCACCCTCAATAAATAGCACTGGTGCGGCCTGTGTCGACCGCTGCTTCCTTCAGCTCGCCGGGCCAGATGTCCTCCAGAAGCGTTGTTCCACTGTGTCCACCCCTCGGCAAAGTCAAAGGAGCGACATTGGAGAACGCTCAGCCCGAGACCACCCTGTAGCTGCCGATCTTGAGTTCCTTGAATACTTTCTCGAGTCGTTCAAAGAACATGTCGATTTCGGGCTCCCTCATGCCAATCGCTGCTGCAACGTTGAGATAGGAGACCGGGTAGTTGTCGATGTGTGCGCCATATCCATCAAAATCGACTCCACACACTGTCTTCTTTGCGCCTTTGGCCACCACTCTGGTGTCAGAGCGGTGGGTTAGCGCAAGTAATGGGGCAACAGCACTTTCATCAGCCTCTTGCATCTATGTGTGCGCAACTAGCAGTCATCCTACCGAGTTCCAGACACCAGCCTTGAGAACAGCATCGATCCCAGCATCGACGGGCTCTGTTTGCGCTCGTCCAGGTCCATGGGCTGGAGCGACAGCGCTGCATTGCAAACAGATGTGGCTCACCCAACGTCAGCTACCCTCTGGTTCTGGGTCCACCGCCGCCCAGAGCTGGCGACAGCTTGTTGCAATGCCGTGCCAGCAATCGTCGCAGTCACAAGCAAGCCAATGCCACCCACTTACCGAGAGAAATGTCGTTGCGAGGTGTGTCCAGCAGCCACGTCTGGTGCCGCTCGGCAAAGACTTGCAGTTTGTGGCGAAGGGTATTATACATGATCTACGATATATGAGACACTCCCGATGTCAGTACCAGACGCACTCCGGATGTCAGCCCCCGGGACGCACACTCTGGGTATGTACTTTGAATGCACACTCCCAAGCGACGAATGTGGCAAATCCTGGAGGGTCTCCGAGGGTCTCTGCGCTGACGGGATGCGATACATACCTTACGTTCCGCAAGGAGGTCTTTGTATCCACTCGAGCCCATGGATAGCAGTGTGATGAACAAGTCCATGACCGGCGACATGGACGCCCGCCCCGGGTACATTTTTCCAATATCCGAGATGAGCGACTTGTGTGGTCCCGCCACGATGGCACCTCCCACAGGCACCATGAAGTTCTTGTCGGTGCTTTGGACAAAGACGTCGACCCGGCCGATCCGACAGCCTTCCGACAGAGCGTGCATGAACTTTGATGACTGGAGACCGTAGGCATTGTTGACAACATGGGGGATGGCTCTGTCTTTGCACAGCACAGCGACATCGACGATCCTGGGAGAGACCAAGCGAGGCATGAGTTGCCAGTCCCACCTTCTGCATTCGTGGATGGACCTGCAGCATGGGGGGGAGAGCGGACATATGGACGATTGCACTGCGACGGCTCCTGGCCAAGAGACTCGCACATACCTGTCTGGCACTCGGGGCGCAAAGCAGCTGGTGGTGGTCATGACGGCTACGATCGACTCTGGGCCGTACTTGTCGATCACTGCAGCGACAGCATCCAGATCGGTGGTGACCTGGTCGTTGTCCAGGATGTTCTCGATCACTATCGGAATGAGTCCTGTGGAAGAAGTGCGAGACACACCAACGATGTGCGGGTGAGAACGGCGATGCCCAGCGGCCGAGCAGGCAACGAAATGCTTGGAGACCCGTGCAAGATTTGCGTATCATGCCGATGCCGTCTACAGACCCGCCGTCACAATCGATTTGAGGCACGACCGCTGGTCGATTCTTGGCCAGAGGACGTACTTGGCTCCTGGACGGGAGTTTGCCACCGTTCGGAGGACCAGCGCAAGGGTCATCCCTGTCGCAAGCGGCAAGATCTGGCAGGCAGCCGCGGCCTGCTTGGTTGCTCCTGTTGGACGGTTGCGAGTCGGTCAGGCTCGACAGTCAGCAGAGCGACCATCATCGATGCTCGAATCCATATCCATCGATGCTCGAATCCAGATCCATATCCAGATCTATCGATGCCCAGACACTTGCCCGAGATCCGAATGGCATCCAGCACCATGGCGTTGGTCAGCTTCATGACAAGCGAGGACCCTGCGGCTTTGGGCTGGATCTCGGCAATGTCTCCTGATCGACCGATGCCGTGGCCGAAATGGTAATGTCGGCTGGAGACGAGGGAGGAATAGATGCGAGACTCGCGCTCGCCAAGCCCGATGTTCCCTGGCGAGCACGAAAGCCCAACGAGCCATATTGGATGAGGTCAGAGAGCTGTTCTGCGACGCTTTGCTTCCGGCGCCTGGCAAGAGCAAGAGTCGGCCAGCCATACCGTCAAAGTTGTTGCTGTCCATGCCAGCGATCTCGGCAAGGACCATCGTGATCATAGAGTCGGGCCACGGCGACTCGGGCAGTCTGCGCTGGGTCAGCAGCACCTTCAGAAGCGATTCGGAGCGGCTGCGGGCCTGCCGAGCTTGCTGGATGTACGACGAGGACCCGATCACCTCCTCGGCCCACTTCAGATTGTCGTCGTTCATAGCGGCAGACGCTGTGCGAGCGATCGGCAGGGCGGCGGCGGCGGAAAGGCCCTCTGGCAGGGGAGCGAAGGACAGTTTGAGACGAAGAGGCTGGGCCGTGGGTGAAGCGACATGGCTGTTGACGACGTGCTCACCCCTGGTTCCAATCCGCCCAGATCGAATGATGATCAGTTGCTCGGCCGAACGACATCGATCGGCGCTCGCGCTGCTGCGATACTGGAGTATTGGATGAGCTCCAGCGGACGAACGCCCGGGGAAGCGATTTCGAGCACTTGGTCGTTCTCGGCTGAGCCTATGATGTGATCCAACCACAGTGTACTTGTGTCTGGGAAAGGATGCGTTGCGTTTGGCCGAGGCAGTGCTCTGCAGTTTGGCCGGATGCTTCGAGCCAATGCATCTTTCGATCGCTCTCTTTGTCTCTGATTGGCAGGAGAGAGTCGCCGAGTCGGAGCCGACGCTCAAGAGGAGTGGGCTTGCAGATGGAGAGCCACGCAACTTGTCGAGTTACTTCTCCCTCCACCTACTCATTCTGTTACCCGATTCCCTCACCAACAAGCAGCAGCAGCAGCAACAGCAGCAACAGTTCCACTCGATAATAGAAATGTACGAACTCTTGGCCGATAATGCCACGATCCGACGCAATCTCGATGTCATCGACCGGCTGCGAGAGCTGGGCATGAGTGAAGAGCGGATTCTGTTGCCGGTAAGGAGCGAATGTCGTTGATGGAGATGTAGATGAATATGGGGGATAGATTGGGCGTGAACAGCGACTGCATATCTATGGCACTAGAGCATGCTAACATCTGCTCGACTCCCCAAGACTATTGTCGTTGTGGGCGACCAGTCCAGTGGCAAGTCCAGCACACTCGAGTCCATCATCGGCATCGACCTGCCAAAGGGCAACAACATTGTTACGCGCAACCCACTTGTTTTGCGCATGGTGCGGCTGCAGCTGGAAGAACGGCCGTATGCCATCATCAAGTGCGGCAACCAGCCCGAGAAGGGATTGTGTCTGGAGCCCGAACGCATCGACAACCTCGAGGACATTCCCAACCGTATCATCGAGTTCACGAACCGCCTGAGCGGCACAGGCTCGAACGTGACTGCGAACGAGATCACTCTGACGGTATTCAAGCACAATGTCAACGATCTGACGCTCATAGGTACGGTACTCGGGGTGCTCCATGCATTTTGGATCGTTCGGGTACTCCAGGTGCCTCAGACAGTTGATGCGTTCCGGAGAACTGCAGCTGGATGTGAAAACAGCGAAGGCCTTGACCTGGGAATTGCCATCAAAGTCCTGGGCTGGGAACCGACTCGGTATCGACCCCTCGCCGCTGGGCGTCGTCGTCTCCATATACCGACGGCTGAGAGTGGACATCGCAGCGGAACCGCGCTCATGCCACCGTCCGGCTCCAGATCTCCCCGGAATCACCCGAGTGCCTGTCAAGGATCAGCCCAAGAATATCCCCGAGATCATCAAGGAAATCATCATGAAGTACATCGAGCCAGACGAGAGCATCATCCTGAACGTTTGTGCAGCGCACCAGGACTTTTCAACCTGCGAGACGATCCAGCTGTCGCGCAACGTCGATCCCCACGGCAAGCGAACTATCGGAGTGTGCACCAAGGTCGACGAGACCAACACCAACCACGACATTGTCCAGAAAATCTTGGCCAGAAGAGACACGGATGTCAAGCTGAGTGTAAGGATGGCAGAGCAGACTCTAGCGAGCATCCGCGAGATTTGTGATCATGGCAGGGCGTCATAATCGCTTTGGCATTGGCCAATGGAAGCAATCGCTTTGGAATTGGTCGCTCCGGTCACCAACACCGCTTTTCTGTTCCTGATATGACTCATTCCATCAACGCGGTTCTTCCATCGTCGATACGATATCCCCTCCTCCGCACGCCTTCGGACCCAGCTCGGGTGGATTGCGATCCGCAACCGCAACCAGCAGGAAGTGCTCAGCAAAATGTCGTTTGAGGAGCTCCGCATGAAGGAGAAGCAGCTGTTTACCACGCACCCAGTGCTCATGGACCTTCCCGTGGAAAACTATGGCGTCCCCGAGCTCATCCGCCGTTTGACGTCGATCCAAAACGCACGCATCCGGTCCACAATCCCGTCGATCAGCGCCAACATCCACGCTCGGCTCAAGGCGCAGAAGGAAGCTTTAAAGGAGATGGGCAAGATTGTGATCAGCGTGCAGGACGCCATAGAGACGTATGTTGCCGTGCTCGTGGCGGGACTTGCCTTCGGGGGCTGCCTGCCACTGCGCTGTGCATTTGCTGGAGGAGATGCGCAAGAGGCCATTGCTCTGTTGTGCTGCTCTCAAGCCCGGCTCAGGACAACAACGCAGCATGCTGGTGTATTGCATCCGATCGCCAGAGTCTGCGCCTGTCTGCCCGTAGCTAACGATAACTGCACTTGTGCCACTCGATCCCATTGCGCAACTCAACTTCCGACATGTACCAACGCCTGTCTCCAAGGTTTTCGCTGCTCTTGAGCGACTTTCTCAAGCGTGTTCGTCGCGTGGGATTCGACCCAACCGGCAACGACAAGGAGCAGCCCATCTCCAAGATCCTGTACGGGCTGTATCAGAGCTTCAAGGAGCGGATCCGAGAGTCGTGCTCCAAGTTTTTTAGCGACGAGTACGCCATCGAAGTGGAGCGCGAGATCGAGACCCGGGCCGGCATTAGCCTGCCCAACATCATCTCGGACGAGACCATCACCAACCTCTTCCGGAAGGAGAAGGAGAAGGTGGTTTCGTGTATCCCCGAGCTCGTGCATCAAGTGCGACTGGAGGTGCAGACGTTTGTGATCAACCAGTGCGACCGCTGCATGGCCAAGAGCCCCAGGTTCTGCACAGCCATCAAGTCCAGGATCATCGACTGGATGGAGGGCATCCAGGCGCGGGTCGAGGGCATCCTTGCATCGCTCATCGAGACGGAGGACGATGTGTTCACCTTCAACGAACGCTACGATCGGTCGCTCAAGCTGGTGACCAAGGGATATGCCAAAGCGCGAGAGATGTATTTGCAGAGCCAGGAGAAGACGGCTCTGCCTGTCCCTTTGGTGACGTCGCCGACGGCTTCGTTAGCTCAGTCGCCCCTGCCGCCTCTCAAACACTCCTGCTCGGGGCTCGCGCCGCCCAAGACACTGGCGTCGGTCCCGCTGGCCGAGTCTCAAAAGAGTTCCAACGATTCGCTGTCCAAGATCGTCGCCGAGCCGTCCGAGCCCCCGTCGCGGTCGCTGTCTGCTAAAGGCGGGACGACACAGTACAGCTCTGGTTACATGGGCATGCTTCTCACGACGGCGGATATGCCAAACACGTATTCGTCCAGCCGGCATGTGAGGCAGCACATCAAGGAGCATTCCGAGCCATCAAAGCAGGAGCCATCAAAGCAGGAGCCATCAAAGCAGGAGCAATCCAAGCAGGAGCAGTCCAAGCAGGAGCAGTCCAAGCAGGAGCAGTCCAAGCAGGAGCAGTCCAAGCCCGATAGCCCGTGCTCAGCCAGCGGGTCGCTCTCCCCGACCCGCAATCCCGACGAAACCGAGCTGCCCACCGACGGCTCAACCAGATCACAAGAGTCCCCCGACGGCCTCGTGATGGTGGACTCTCTGGTCTCGATCCGGATGGACAAGGGCTCAGAACTCCCAACCGTGGTCATGTGTGTTGACGGGAACAAGATTGAGATCCCGCTGAGCGACCATCACGGTGAGTCCGTTGCGAATACGGCCGAGACGGCTGCCAGGCAACTCGGCCCGTCGGCCGCGTGTGATCAGGGCCCATGCTCACCAGTGCTGCGGCGACTGTCTCCACTTGCAGATCGGCCTGGGATCTTTGAGATTCAGGCAACGCTGAGCTGCTACTGGCAGGTAGGTCTGAAGGAGCTTGGACATAAGATCCCGACCGGAACGGAAAGACTGCGGCATGACCAGCAGTGGCTAACCTGTGTGCAACTTCTGTGCCAGGTGTTTTACGAGCGGTTCTTTGACAGCGTCATCATGCAGATACGGCATCACTTTTTCAAGATCCTTGTCGACGACTCCAAACTCCGCGACTTGATTCAGATGGAATTTTATGACCGTGACCGGCTGCTGCAGTACTTTGAAGCCGAGAAGCCGATTGTCGAAAAGTACGAGAGCCTTGTCAAGTCGGTCCAGCGCCTGGAAATCGCTGCGCGCGAGCTGGCCAAGATCTGACGGCACCGCAGCGCCAGCGCCAACACCAGTACCAGCACCCAATACCCAGGACCGGGAGGCGGCTGGATGCTGGTGGTGGGGGGTGGCGGCAGGGCAACCATGTTTTGCCTGAGGCAGCATTTTCAACCGGACTTGCATGCGCAAACAGAGATTCAGGCACCGGCACTCGAACGGGGCTGTAACGGTGACACGCGTCGCTGTAACGGTGATTGGCCCAGCGTGGGGAGGGGGAGCAAAGCAACACCATGCCAAGGAGGAAACAGGGGTGCAACAGCAGAGGCAAGGGTGCACGGCACGGAGGACAAGCGACAAAAGAAAGGCGTCTGGGCTTGTGCTGGGCGGGATGCCACGGCGCGGTTGCACAGGACGACTGCGCGCTTGGAGCGCACTGTCGCACAGGTGTTGCCGCGCACGAGCGTGTGGCAAACGCGACAAGTGCGCCGACACTGTTGCTGTGGGCGGGAGCTGGTTGTTTGTGGGGTGTTTCATGGATGTTATGATGTTGTATTATGGATTTGATGCTATGGATTGGTGCCGTGATGTTATGTCGCTTGCATCACGAAGTCCAACAACCCAACAACCCAACAACCCAACAACCCAACAACCCAACAACCCAACAACCCAACAACCCAACAACCCAACGACGCACCGACCACCGCACCACTCTTACTGCATGGGCCGGCTGTGTCGCCAAGGGTCAATCCGCCCTCCCGGTGTTCCCCCAAATAACGCTGTCGACTGCTCGCTGTTGCCTGTGCAAGCCATTGACACCCGACGCGAAAGAACCGCTCATGGAGCCAGCAGAGTGGGCAAGGAGCAATGGCTCGCCGTGAGTCTCTTGCGCATGGCAAAAACAGCCTACTTATTATTCCCGGTGTCGGCTCGCTCTTGCTCCATCATCCATCCATCCATCCAACCACCCGTCCATCTATCTCTCCTCCCTGTCCGTCGCCTCATAAGAATCCGCCCCGCCCTCGTCTTCGGCCTCATCTTTCGTCACCACCCACTAATTATTTATTACGCGCCGCTCGCCCAGCAATCCGCTGCCGCCGGCCATATAGAATAGATTGCCGTCCGCCCGTCCGCCCGTCTGCCTCGCCTTCGCCTCACCCCGCCTGGACACCGTCGCTGTCTCTCTTCACACCGAGTCCCGCCTCATTGCCATCTGCCCTGCTCTGCCCTTTTATCTTCTCTGTCGACTTGTAAACCCTCCTGTCGACTTGTAAACCCTCCTATCGACTTGTCAGCCTGTCCATAGACCTGCTCGTCGCGCTATCGACTTGTCTTGGACCCTTTGCTTCCCTCTGTCGCCAAACAACCAAACAACCAACCAACCAACCAACCAAACCAGATCGAAACCGACGCCTGTCGCCGTTTTCGCCATCCCGGACTCTGTGATTCAGCATCCTCTCGGACCTTTGCTGGATTAACCGCGGTGAGTTGACGCTGTGAACCGATCTGTTTTGCAGCACAGAGTCTGGCGGTCGCCGTCCCGCCCTCCGTTCCCAGACGGCCGCGGTGGATGTTACGACTCCCTTGCGGCCCGTCGAATCTGTCGGTTCTCTCGGATGTCGACATCATCCCCTGGATGCAAGCATTTCGCCCATCTTCTCATCCTACATCTATTTCCGCCGCGTATTGGTCGTGCACTCCATCACACTCTATCGCCCCCATTGCACTCTATCGCTCCCATCGCACTCCATCGCCCCCATTGCATCCCATCCTTCGCACATGTTCGCATCTCTTCGGCTCCCACCGTCGTCGCTCTCGCTCGCTGCAGAAATCACTCGCCAGCTGCTCTTTGCTCCTCTGTGCGTCCGTCGACCCACTCGCTCCTGCTTGTTGGTGCGCTTGTCCTGTGCGACCCCGTCCGCGCTGCTTGCCAGTTTAAAACAGATGGCCTCGCCCCAGCCGGCCCCCCAGACCCAGAATCGGTCCAAAGCCAACTGCGTCCACATCCACTCGCCGTCTCCTCCTCCCTCGCCCAACTCGCCGCGATCGTCCCGCTATCTCCCCATCAAAATGGCATCGGCCCTCGACAGCATGGCCTTCAAGTCCCAGCGACAGCACACCCAAGGCACCCGCCGCGACCAGCTTAACGAATACATTGTCGTAAGTCTCTCTGTCGGTCTCTGAGCTGCTTGCCTCCCCCCCCTTTTGCCTCAGGCGTTCCACTGTTCATCTACCCAAACGTTCGATTTTGCCCTGCTGGCCATGCTGCTATGCTGTCTCTCCGCACGGGAGCCTTTTGTCATCGTCCCACATTCCTCTGGTCAAGCTCGCGGCCCTGTCTCTTGCCTATCCCATCCCACTGCACTTTGCCCTGCCTCGGTCGCCTCCTTGCGCCGAGCCTCTTCCTTTCTCTCGAGCCAGCTGCTCCGAGAAGCTGCACATGACCCCCTCCTTCTCTTGGCCCTGGATCGGCTTCCATTCCTTGCTTGCGTTCTGTTGCGCTGCGTTGCACGTTCCCTCTCGGTTCCCGCATCCACTCGGTGCCCTGGGGTGGCGGTGGATGTCTGTCCCCTGCGAGGGACTGTCGTGTCTGTCTGGGGGGCCGTGCTGGTCACGGCACCGAGGCCCGCCGCTGCACCAGAAGCCCATCCCATCATGCATGTCTCCGTCGATGGGTCCGGCTTGCCTCCCTGTTTGTGTCTCCCCACATTGGCACCCCCATCCACCCTTTGCAACTCTGACCCCGACTCCCTCTTCGTTTCCGACAATCCGCTGGACGCAGAAAACCCTTGGCAGCGGCAATCTGCGCGCGGCCATCAAGATCCCTCCAGGCACCTCCCACAAGGAAGAGTGGTTCTCGGTCAACAGTAACGATCGTCCATGCTTCTCTGGCTTGCCGATCTGGCTGACCTGCTCTGCCGCCCATCGATGGGATGCTCTGCTGTCGCTGACCTTTCCATCTGGTTCGGTCCACAGCGGTCTCCTTCTACAACCAGATCAATCTGCTCTATGGGTGCATAAAGGACTTTTGCACAGACGAGACCTGCCCGACCATGAACGCCGGCCCTAGGTCTGTCCACGCAGTGATGCTCTACATCAGGATGGCGGTCATGTCTGAGGCTTGACAGCGTCTGGAAGTTCCCAGCCCAATTGCAACTCGCAACTCGCGCTGCATTACATGCTCACCATGCCGGTGCCGTCGCCATATTTGCTTCAGATACCAGTACTTCTGGGCCGACGGAAAGACCATCATCCAGCCCATCCAGTGTACAGGTCCCCAGTACATCGAGCATCTTCTGGCTTGGATCGAAGCGTGAGTCGTCGTCGCTGTCATGCCCTGTGTGCACTCGGATCGACACATTGCTCGGATCGACACATTGCCGATACCAACGACCTTTCGCCCAGCACCACGCAATCAGTCTGTGGCGAAGCTCGCTCGCTCGCTCGAGTCTCGGTTCCTGAAACCAGCGATCGTGATGGCCGTTGTTGACTTACCTTGCGACTCGCCCAACATTCTGCACTTGCGCCGTAAAACAGACAACTCGATGACGAGAACACCTTCCCATCATCCGACGTCTTTCCGGAACAGTTCCTGCCCACAGTCAAGCAGATCTTCAAGCGCATGTTCCGATTCTATGCCCACGTCTACCACAATCATCTCAGGGTGAGTTGGGGTTGGGTGCGAGTCCGAGTTTAAGCCGGGATGGGATCCATCGCTCACTGCACCAGTTTACGGTGTTGCTTCGATTGCTCCCCTTGCCCCCCTTGCATCCATTGCATCCATTTCATCCATTGCTCCCGTTGCTGACCCCGGATGATTCATTCTGCCCCTCAGGAACTCGAGACCATCGCCGTCGCCCCGCACTTCAACACTTGCTTCAAGCATTTTATCCTCTTTGTCAATGAGGTTGGCTATTGCACCATCGTACTCCCCCCCCATTGCGCTGCTGTGACCTATCTCGGACTGCGTCGATGCTCGAGGGCCTGCTCAGCCGATAGCCTTTGTCAAGCATCCGTCGCCATACACAACTCATCAATCTAATCTCCGCGACCTTTCTTGGCTTTAGTTTGACTTGGTGGACCAGAAGGAGCTGGTGCCCTTGATGTCGATCGTAGACCAGATTCTGCAGCAGAACCCGGAGGAGCCTGCGGCCGGCGACAACTAGTTTCACCGAAACGAGTCCAGACCGGCACAAGTTGGACGATCTGGGAAAACGATCAAGCAATGATCTGGTCCCGCCGAGCCAAGCCGGAGAGCTGCCCCCGTTCGTTTCCCCTCTTCCTCCCTCTCTCTCCTCGGCCAACAAAATCCTCCTCCGCAATACCCTCCCTCCCTCCGCTTCTTGTAATCATCCCTGTTTGTGAGCCTTCTTATCGTTCCTCATCGCCTATACGCATCATCATCATTGCCGCTCACAGAGCCATCATCCACACTAATCTTGATCCAAGTCGTCGTGTCTGATATACTACCTTTTCGTCACCTCTCTATTCCAATACCGTTTCGCCCTCCCCTCATCCTCGATCCCAAGCCCTTCTCAATTACTTTGCTCGCTCAGTCATTTTTTTCTTTCTTTGTTCTTGGCCCCGTACTTTGAATCTCGGTCGCGGCACAAGCACAGCAGTATCGCCTTCGTTTATTTCTCGCCGATGATGACCGGACCCCAATCCCCCAATGTTAGACTTCATATCCATTTGTGTCTCCTCCTCCACTCCGCTCACTAATGTCCTTTTGTCCGGTCTCAGTCGCCTCAACCCAAAAAATCAATTTCTTTCTTTGTGCCTCCTGAACAACAAAATGCCCTAAATACACCCATGTACCTCACAGAGGCCATCCGCAACTGCCGTGTCTCGTTCGGAACTCACATAATGCGCCGACCCTGGCCCAAAGCCCGGTGCCCCGTTATCGGCTCAGACATCGGCTGGGGTATCGGCTCAGACATCGGCTCGGGTAACAGTGATTCTCCGCCCCATTTCCAGGGACCAAGCCACACGCTTTGGGCGACCTGTCGGCTTTCTTTGGTCGATCCTGATCCTGCTCCCTTTGACTTGCCGCCGCGATCGCCAATCGAACTGCATCCCGTCCACCTGCCGCACATGGTCGTCTCGCTGCATTCCCACTCGGGCCAGTTCTGTCTCCACGCCCATGGCAACCTGGAGGACGTTGTGCTCAAGGCCATCGAGAAAGGATTCAAGGTCTACGGTCTCTCCGAGCATGTGCCTCGATCCCGAGCCCAGGATCTCTACCCCGAAGAGGTGCGGGTTGCTGCCAGTGCCAGCCCAAGAGGCGAGACCCTTGCTGTTCCCTGAGAGTCCTTACCATGCCGCCAAAGGTCGTTCCTGACTCCCTTTTGATGTCCCTCTGCACTTTGGACCGCCCGCCGCCGTGCGTTCGCCTCGCCCTCGATTGTATCAAATGCGATGCGACTCTGCTCCGGTCGCCCAGTCGCACCTGACTCCCCAGGATACCTACAACACCTTTGTGGAATTCTACCGGACAGCCCGCCATCTGCAGTCCAAGTACGAGTCCCAGATCCAGCTCCTGGTCGGGCTCGAGACGGAGTGGATCCACTCTGGCACCCTCTCGGAACTGCAGGCACTGGTGCAGGCATATCCCGTCGACTACATGGTCGGCAGTGTCCACCACGTCAACACAGTGCCGATCGATTACGACACAGGGCTCTATGCCAAAGCTGTCGAGGCCGCCCAGCAGAGCTCGCTCGAGGGCCTGTTTCGGGACTACTTTGACCAGCAGCACAGCATGCTCGCCGCCCTGAAGCCGCTCGTAGTGGGCCACTTTGACCTGGTGCGCATCTTTGCTCCGGCCGGGTTTGAGCTGTCGGCCGAGGTCTGGGACAAGATCCGACGCAACGTTGCCCTGATTGTCGAATACGGCGGGCTCGTCGAGCTCAACTCGCGGGCGTGGAAGAAGGGCCTCCGGGGCGCCTATCCGCAGGCCGACATCATCGAGGTGGGTATCCTGGACACAGGTCGCATACCCGAGGCCGCTGCGGTGGTGATCCAAGCCCGCAGATTCCTCGCCGGCAATGGCCATGGAAACTCAGGATCGCTTGCGCCGCAGTTTGGCCGGCCCCCGCTCGCTCACTGCCCCGCCCATCCGCCTGCCCTTGATCTGTCCGCACAGTACATGAAGACCCAGGACGTCAAATTCACGCTCTCGGACGACTCGCACGGCCCCAACGACGTCGGGATGCACTATGACAAGCTGATGGCATACGTCCATGAAATGGGGCTGCATGGCCGCATCTTCTATCCCGAGCGCACTGCCGCCTCGTCGGTTGTGGTGGCTCGCCTTGACACTGCATCCACGTGACTGCGGCCACAGAGTCACCGCCACCGCGCCGACGATAAAATGGCGCATCAGCGCCGCCCTGCCTGTTTCCTGCGTCGTCGCTGTCTGCACCGTCCAGTCGCCGGGCATGTTCTCCGATAAAGACTCTGTCCGTCTGCCATCTTCGAGCACGCCTTCGCAGGCCAAGTCCCGGTGGTCGAGATGGCTGCCCGAGGTATCCACGGCTCCGCTCGTTTGGGCGATGAGGGCTTGTTTGGCGCACTTTTGTTCATCCTCCACCAGACAGCCAGCTGTCTGCATCCCTGCTTGCCGGCTCCAGCAAGGGATATCCTCGATTCGAACAAATGTGCTGCCGCGGATGTTTGTGAGGGAGGGGAGAGCTACGCCAAAGATGCGTGTGCTCTGGTCACCGTCGCTTCGTTGGGTCAGTCTGGCCCGCGATCATCGGCGGTTTGCCGACTGTCGAATCCACCTAACACGACTCCGACTTGTCGCCAGGGCAAATTCTCGACGATCGCCTTCATTGTCAGCACCGTGGTGTCCGTGATCATATCAATCCTGCAGATCTACATCATTTACTCGTACTCCCAGGTCAGGATGGCGACCGCATCCGACACCTCCAGCGCCAGGCTCTGGATCGTTGTTATCGACAGCTTCATTATGTAGGTGGCGTGTACCGCTGTCTCTGCTCTTGCCTTTATCGCTGTCGTTCCCGCTCCGTGCCCGTCCGCTGTGGTTGGGTGCGTTTGATATCGCATTCAATCGCTTGACAGATGTCTCCCCGTTGCTGCTGCCGGCTCTGGCGGCGCTGTCGGTGCTGCTGCCTCCCGACCGAGATCGCCATCTGGACGCCGCCGATGCTGGTTGCCCTTGGGTTTCAGATTCTCACCTTTCCCTTGCTCCGCTTTCGCGCATCCTGCTGGCCCGTGTTGCACGGTTTCTGGTTCCTTATGCCCTTGCTGCACTTGCGCCTGAGCCAGCTACCGTGCATGTTTTCTCTTCGCCTGCATCTTTGGCGCCATCATGACAGCGACGGCGCTCATCAGCAAGAACGGCGTCCAGGTCATCTCGCTGGGCATCTACTCCATTGGCGAAGCAGCCTTTTCCATCATCCAGTTCTTCCAGTCCCGCTTCTACACCTACCAAGATAGCACCAACACCATCGTCTTCCATGACAAGCTTGCGT
Organism: Polychytrium aggregatum; assembly: GCF_025602895.1. Classification (NCBI taxonomy): domain Eukaryota; kingdom Fungi; phylum Chytridiomycota; class Chytridiomycetes; order Polychytriales; genus Polychytrium; species Polychytrium aggregatum. Next base: position 56,334 of record NW_026516290.1, read on the forward strand.
CGTCGGCGGGATACACGAGCTTTTGCCAGTTTTCGGAGGTTGGTCGGCGGGTTGGCGCCATTCCGCCCGCTCATTCACACACTCCCATGTCATGCCATGAAACGAGACACCAACCCGTCCTTCTGCTGGCCCTATAGATCGCGGTTGTCGCTCTCACGACAGCCCTGACCGTGTTTCTCTGGGCAATGACCATCTACCTCTACAACGAGATCAACTGGGTTCTCTACAAGTGAGTGCCGTGAGATCTGGGTTGGTTTGTCGAGTGCCGTGGGATCCGGGCGATGTGCAGCATACACTTCCAGCAACTTTGCCTACGGCGAAGCTCGGTATTTGAACGCTCTATGGTCTTGCTGCACTGGGAGTCTGCCGTGACCCTGACCGAGCTGTGTTTGTTCTATCTCCTCCTCCAGCCGCATGGGACCGAGTCTGTTGAAGAAGCGATACTTTTACCTGTACCAGGTCTTCCTGTCTGTCGTCAAGTTCAATGCCTTCTTCCTGGTCATATACGGTGCCCAGATTACAGGCGCATTCGTCTTGAATGCCTATCTCGTAGCTAATTTTGGCGAGCACTTGCTTGCGGTGCTGCTTGGCGTCTCGATCCCGCTCTTGCTCATCACCATCACCATGGGCTTTGTCGCCGTCAACTACGAGAGCTTTGTGGCTCTGTGCGTTTTTGAAGTAGGCTGCATCGGAACGATAGCCGGGATCATCTTTGTGATCATCAGGACATACAACAGCCAGAGCAACGGCAGCTCCTTTGCCATCATGCGCGTGTTCTTGTTGTTCTTTTCGATCCTGTCACTCCTCTTGACGCTCGCAGCCGGCATCATCGGGATTCTGATTCGTCAAAGCTTTGGCATGGGCCTGTCGAAGCATCTGTTCAACCCTTTGAAGAGGAACGAACACGAAGCGGATGAGAAAGACAACTCCGACATTGTACTTGAATAGTATAGGGATGGTATGGCGAAGCAGTGCTCTTTAAAGGGGAATGCCATTTTCGATATCTATTTCCATAATTTTTGGCTCATGTCTCTATTTTTTGTGTCTGTGTCTGTGTATGTGCCTGAACCCGCGGACGGACGCAATCCTTTTGAACAAAACCGATCATCTCAGACCTCGCCCATGGTTTTGTCTAGCTTGAATCTCCCCTGCCAAGCCGGTTCGGATGTGCGCTGTCCAAATCCCCGCCTCCGCTCCGTTGTTCGGTTGTTCTCTGTACCCGCACTTCTCGCCGGCCCGCCATTTATTTCGCAAAGGGCCGCTGCGTCATCTCTCCTTCCTGAACGCCATCATCGCCCTCCCAACATGAACGGCTGGCCTGGAAGTTCGCAGGTCGCTGGATCAGCAATCGCGATAGGCGGAGTGGTTGTTTGTCGGATCGGATCGGAACGCCTCCGCTTGAGCTTGCCGAGACTTGGCAGCTTTGCATCGAGTTTTGTGAGCACTGCACTGCGAGGCAATAGCATAGGTTGTCAGGGGCCGATATCAAAATTGAAAGTGTGAGTTTGGTGCTCGACATCGGCAGGCACACGCGCCGCCCTGGTTTTCCGTGCCTGGCCCGGATCGAGCCGGATGGATTGTGTGCTGGTGGGCGAGAACAGGATCCAGAGAAGGGCAAAGGGGAAGGCAATACCACCCCAGCCCAGATCGTCCCTCTTCGAGCCGTCGCTGCCACAGAAGCCCCTCCGCCATGGCCGCCAATCTGCTTGGATATGCGCTCTACGCTGTCGGCATCCTCGCGCTGCTTCATTCTGGATATTCTGCGATTGAGCGTAAGCATGGTGTTGCATCTCGGGAAAGGAAGGGCGAGATGAGGAAGAGACTCACCATGCAGGAGTGAGACGAGGGGGGGGGCATACCATGCAATACGGCGCAGAATCGAGATGAGTATGGGGGCAAGCATTCGATTATGGCATCCCGACATCTCCTGCCGATGCGGGTGAATGCCGCCGTGCCGAGAGCGAGCAGCACACGAGCCAGAGACATCGATCCTGCACCCAAGGACACGGACGAATGAAAGCCGACCTCGGCGAGTCGAACTGCCAGATGCATAGCAGGAAGCCGCCTGGAATCAAGGAAGCGAGACCGCAAGCGAATAGCAAAGGAGTGGTCCCACGTCAAGGCACTGACTGTAATCTGCTCCGCTCGGCAATAGATCTGGCCTATCTGAAACTCGTCGACAAGCACGAATCCCATCTCCCGATTGAGGTGAGCGGCGATGGAGGGCGGCACTGGAATCGGAAAGCATGCTCGAGGCAGACCGAGTGACGACCGGCCTCTCAGAAGAGGGGCACGCTCCGAGTCTAGAGTTCGATCCATGCATGCTTGCGTGCAGGCTTGGATCTGTTCTTGTCCTGAATCTGCCTCGGGTGCGGTTCGACTTGCCACATCCACGTTGACACCGACGTCCACTTCCGCTTCCACTTTGCAGATTGTGGTGGAGTGTCTCGCCAGCATCTTCCTGTGCATCCTGGGGGCCGTCTACGTCGCCGGTGATCTGAAGCCCATCGCCCTGGACACGGAGCTATCCAAAATGTAAGATCCGCTGGCTGTCTAGAACAGTGGATGCAACATCAATGACTCGCGATGGGATTCCCTTGCTCCTCCCGATTCTGACGGACTCCCTTCCCCTCTCTCCAACCGACGACGCATCGAACCTGCAGCAACCTGGACTACTTGGAGTCGCGACCGTCGTTCCGAACTCTCCACCATCGCGGCAAGGTTCTGCTCCGACAATGAGGGACAGCAAGTCCAATAAGAACAACAACCGATCGAAGCGAACCATAGATCCGAACACGGTGCTGATCGCATAGCCTCGAGTCTCCCCCAGATGGTGCATGAATTGACGACTCGCTCCGGCCTGCTCCGGCCTGCTCTTGGCGGAATCAGGGTTGTCGTGTCCCAGCCATGCCGATGATCTGATCGATTCGAACACGCGCTGTATCTGCAGGATCGCATCTGGGTGCTTCGTTCTGCGTGGATGCACTGGAACCCCACCGAAGCGGGAATGCAGGTTGAGGTCCTTGGAATCCTGGCCAGGGCGAATGGAGAGGAGGGGGCGGAGAGCCGAGGAGGCGATGAGGCGATGAGGCAATGAGGCGATGAGGCGGGCATGGATGTCGGCGGAGAACAACAGCATCGACGAGCAAGGCAAGCGGTTGTCCAGCACCCCGTCGCAAGTCCCGACATGGGAGCGATATGGATCCGGGCATAAGGCCAGGCACCGCCGCAGGGATTGCACCATCGGCAGTCGGCGTCGCCCGGCGATGCCAAGAACGACATGGACAAAGACAGGACCAGCAGGATGGGCCCCCAACGGAAGCCGGGCTGCAGACACCGGCGGCCCCCGCCACAGCCCGGGATGCTTGCAGTGGAGACCATGGGCAAGGGCGACCCAGCTGCGATCCAGCTGCAGAGGCCCGGCGACACTCAGTAACGCTGCCGCTTGTCTCTTGCCATCAGCGGCAGTGCATCGCCTCAGCGAGGGGACCACAGCAACGGCTAATCGGCGGGGGCGACAGCGGGAGCGAATGGCATCGATCCGCCATGTCGATGCCCCAACGACAAAGACATCCCGATGGTGCAAATATCTCAATGGTGCAAAGCCTCAGGTCCCAGCGACCGAACAGCAGCGGTTCCCTGCACCCCTCTGGTTTCATGTGAGCCCAGCACATGTCCAGAGGCCGGACAGGTGGCTGCCGGGTGCCGTTGGGCGGGGTGGCAGCGATGCCGGGGCTGTGGAGGGCGTCATGTTTCCCCGGACATGGGCAAGAGATTGCCGGGGCACTGCTGGGGTGGAGGCGAGGGACGGCACCGAGGACAAGCACGGCAGCGACGGCTGCAGCAACGAGGATTGCTGCCGGGGCGAGATCGGACGCGCAGATGGATGGCCCCAGGGACCCAACGAAAGCGATTGCCGATCTTGGGTTGGGGGCCGGCGCAACGTGCAGAGCCGCCCAGCGGGCCAAAGAGCAAGCACAAACGCTGTGACGGCGACAGCGGCATGCATGCGCTCGGTGGCCGCCTGGCCTGCGAGAATACGGGTGCCGTGCTGCGTTGGATGGCGATGTCATTCGAGGACCATCGAGCGCCAAGTACACGATTCAAGTGCACCACCAGATACACCATCTAATACACCATCTAATATACCATCTAATATACCATCTAATACACTATCTAATACACCATCTAATACACCATCTAATACACCATCTATTACACCATCTAATACAATCCAATACACCACCGCCGCTGCTGCCGTCGCCCGCACGTTTCCGCCCAGGCCGGCTGGATGGGTTTCGGGATCGCCCAAGCCACCCAGCGCGCTCCCTTCCGAATCCGGCCGCCCTCCGCCCGCTCGCCGGCCGCGGCCTGCCCACATGGCTCGCCTCGGATCCATCGGCGCTGGCGACCAGGGCAACAAACGGGTGTCTGCGGCGCCGGCCTGGATGTCAGGGCGCCCACGAGCATGTCAGCGCTCGACAAGCGAGCGGCTGTGTGGGGCGGGCATGCGCTCGGGTGCTGCTGGATGGTGCGCGGCGCTGCGAGGATTGCCATCGGATGCAGTTCCTTCTGGACACCACTGACAGGCGAATCATTCAGAGCGCTATCGATAGGCAGTTCGCTACGAATGAGTATTAAATCAACAACACTCTGTGCTATTGATAGGCCGCTCATTCAGAGTGCTGTGGACATGCTGTCCGTTCCCATTCGCCAATGCGCTCCCCGGAATGCGCTTCATGCCTGCCAGTCGCTGCCCGCATCGGTCTGCTGGGGTGCTGGTGGTCGCCAGGGCGGCTCCCGGAGGGGGGCGGGCAGGGGCGATCGAGCGGGGGCATGCACCGCCCAGCCCCGGCCACCCTGGCCCGCCGCCCGCCAGAGGATTTAAAGCCGCCGCGATGGGGCGGCCCTCTCTCGCCCCGTCTGGAAGATCCATCGTCGCATCTGCGGGTCTGTGGCTTCTTCTCTCCTCCCACCGCTCTCCCATCGCTCTCAGATCGCCTCGCTCGCCTCTGTCCCAAGAAACAATGTGTGGAATCTTTGCCTACCTGAACTACCTGGTCGAGAAGGACCGTCGCTACATCATCAACACCCTGCTCACGGGCCTGTCTCGTCTGGAATACCGAGTAAGACCATGCTGCTCGTTTATCGCTCGGCTGTGGTTCGGTTGCGGTTCGGTTATCGCTCGCTCCCTGCGTCGGCATTTGGCTCCTGCAGGGCTTTTTGCTTTTTGCCATCGGCTTGTTCGCAGAGTGTGTCCTGACGGGTTGACCCACCTGCAGCAGCATCTCTGCATCTCTGCATCTGCAGATCTGCGCCGCTCGACTCCCACTAACGGCTCTGCATCTGCTGCTCTTTGATCGCGTCGCATCCCGGCTCTCCAGGGATATGACAGTGCTGGGTGAGCAATCCCACGATCGGATGCTGTTCCCACCAGCCACGCTCTCGTCAATCGGCGAGCATGCGCCCCCGACCCACCCACTAACTCGGTCTGTCTGTCCAACCCACGTTTTGCTCGCATCCAAACGCAACCTCTCTTTCCGCGGCATCTTTCGTCTTGATCAGTAAGCACCAAGCACTATTCGTTGTCGCACTTGTCGTCGCACTCGGCAGCGTTACATTGAAGGGCGGGCGTGTCTGAGTTTGCATTTGTGGGATCTGCGCGTCGCCTGCACCGCCCGCCACGCCTGTGCGGCACATCCTGCCTGCATCCTCCGCCCCTTGCAAGCCACTCACCCTGTGCTACAACCTCCTTCCAGGCCTGGCCGTCAACGGCGACAAGGAGAACGAGTTCCTGATCTTCCGAGAGGTGCGTGGCCGCCCGCCTGCCCCGGCGATCTCGCCTGCGCTCTGGTCCTGTCGGCACGATGCATCTGGTCGTGGCCAGCTGGTCGCTTTGCGCGTCGCTCTCCAACTGGCCTGGCTCATCGCCTCAGATCGGCGCAGCTTTCTTTCGCTCTGGTATGAGCAGTTACTACCAGTCACTCGGCTCACCTGCCCCCCCTTTGCCCTTGGCGCTGACAGGTCGGCAAGGTCGCGGCTCTCCGAGCAAAGATCGAGTCGCAGAGCACCCTCGACATGAACAAGAAGTTTTTGAGCCATACCAGCATGGCCCACACTCGCTGGGCCACCCACGGCCAGCCCTGCGAGAAGAACTCGCATCCCCACCGCTCCGACCCCAACAACGAGTTCATTGTTGTTCACAACGGCATCATCACCAACTACAAGGAGCTCCGCACCATCCTCGAGAAGAACGGCTACCTCTTCGAGAGCGACACCGACACCGAGTGCATCGCCAAGCTGGCCAAGTACATCTGGGACAACCACGCCAAGGGCTCCAAGCCCACCTTCACCACCCTCGTGAAGGCTGTCTGCAAGGAACTGGTATGCTTCGCCCCCCTCGCTCACTCGCTTGCTCCTGTTGCTTGCTGGCGGCGCGCGGTTGCCGTGATCCGCTCCACTTTGCTTCGGCGACTGCATCTGTCCCTGCTTTCGTGACCGCTTTTCTGACTCTGCTGCCCTTATCCTTGCAGGAAGGTGCCTTTGCTATCATCGTCAAGAGCACCCACTTCCCCGACGAGGTCATCGCTACCCGCCGCGGCTCCCCCCTGCTGATCGGTGTCAAGACCCAGAAGAAGCTCAAGGTCGACTTTGTCGATGTCGAGTTTGGCGGAGCCGAAGCCCCTGCTGCTGGTAAGTGGACTGGATGGCCGCATTGCGCAAGGACAGTCGGTGCTCGACGCCTGTGTCGATTGTAGCCAGGCCCGCCAGAACCTGTCCCGGGCTTGGCCGGTTTCTTTCAGCTCACTCAATCTCTCCCTCTGTTGACCCAGTCGCCCAGCCCAAGGGAAACAGCCTCCTTGCTCCCATCAACCCTTCGCACCCTCCCATGCAGCGCTCGCAGTCTCGTGCCTTCCTTAGCGACGACGGCATGCCCCAGCCCATCGAGTACTTCCTGGCCTCGGACCCCTCTGCCATCGTCGAGCACACCAAGCGTGTTCTCTACCTCGAGGATGGCGACATTGCCCACATCGACGAGGGCGAGCTGCACATCCACCGCCTCCGCCGCGACGACAACATGTCGACCATGCGCCAGATCCAGACCCTGGAGATGGAGCTTGCCGAGATCATGAAGGTGGGTGTTTTGGCCTTAGTGCCCAGGCTCATGATTGTGGGACAGTGCTTTTGGTGCCCGGCTGATGGCCATACTTTATTCTCTTCGACAGGGCTCCTTCGACCACTTCATGCAGAAGGAGATCTACGAACAGCCCGAGTCCGTCGTCAACACCATGCGTGGCCGTGTCAACTTTGACACCCGTACCGTTACCCTCGGCGGTTTGAGCACCTACCTTGCTACCATCCGCCGCTGCCGTCGCATTGTCTTTGTTGCCTGCGGTACTAGCTACCACAGCTGCATTGCTGTAAGTACGCTGCATCGTTTGTTTTGGCAAGGCCTGCTTCGCAACTGTGGCAATGGTGTCCGCTTCCTCCCCTGACCCCCCCGCTTCCTGCTTTCTTTGCTCCGGGCCGTTTCCTCCCGATCTGCGTTGGATCGGACGGCGCTGCGCCGTAGACCCGTGCCATCTTTGAGGAGCTCACCGAAATCCCCATCAGCGTCGAGCTGGCCAGTGACTTCCTGGACCGCAAGACTCCCATCTTCCGTGACGACGTCTGCGTGTTTGTCTCGCAGTCTGGCGAGACCGCCGACACCATCCTTGCTCTCCGCTACTGCCTGGAGCGTGGCGCCCTGTGTGTGGGCATCACCAACACCGTCGGCAGTAGCATTTCGCGCGAGACTCACTGCGGTGTCCATATCAACGCCGGCCCTGAGATCGGTGTCGCCAGTACCAAGGTAAGTCTGGTGTTGTCCCAGCAGCGCCATGTTTCCTCGGGGTGATGAAAGCGGCCCATCTCTCCTTGGCTCGGGGCACTCTCTCCGTTCCTGACACCTGCCCCTTCTGCTTCTCAGGCCTACACCTCGCAGTTCATTGCTCTCGTCATGATGGCCCTTCAGCTGAGCGAGGACCGCATCTCCAAGACCGAGCGCCGCAATGCCATCATCGATGATCTGTGCCGCCTGCCCCAGGTCATCAAGGAGACTCTTGCTCTCGACAACGAGCTGAAGCAGCTTTCGCGCGAGTCTCTTGTCAAGCAGGCCAGTCTGCTGATCATGGGCCGTGGCTACCAGAACGCCACCTGCCTCGAAGGTGCCCTCAAGATCAAGGAGCTTTCGTACATGCACAGCGAGGGTATTCTTGCTGGAGAGCTCAAGCACGGCCCTCTCGCCCTGATTGACGAGAACATGGTGAGCCAAGCGGGCCTTGATCGGTCTGATGCTGGCTGGGGTGCATCTATTGGATGCTGAAGCTGCGCGGTTATGGGCTGTGCGGAGTTGTGGGTTTGTGAGTTTGTGGGTTTGTGGTGGAGATGGCGTGCTCTCTTTGCGCTTTACCTCCCTCTAACCACGCCGCGTTCCCTTTTGATCCAGCCTGTCATTCTCATCATGACCAAGGACTCGCTCTATCCCAAGGTCCAGAGCGCACTGCAGCAGGTCACTGCCAGAAAGGGTCACCCTATCATCATCTGCAACACTGTAAGTGGGAGCTCCACGCGCACACTCCTTGGCTCTTCCCATGTCCATCGCCGATCATCTACACTCTGCTCCTCCGGCTCGTGGTTCGCTGTCGAGCGGCTCACGGATCTCTAACGACACTCTGTCATGTCCCTGTTGCCTCTAGAATGACTCCAACATTCCCGACAAGTATAGAACCATCCGCGTTCCTCAGCTCGTGGACTGTCTGCAGGGCCTGATCACCGTCATCCCGCTGCAGCTGCTCTCGTACCACATTGCTGTGGCCCGTGGTGTCAACGTCGACTTCCCGAGGTGAGCAAACCAAATCCACTGACGAGAGTTTGGCTGCGCTTTCTGTGATGCGTGCTGCTTGTTTTTGATTCGGTTGCGCCTGACGAACTCGATCTGACCAAACCGCCGTCCTCCCCTGGCTGTTCACTACCGCGATCACAGAAACCTGGCCAAGTCTGTCACCGTCGAGTAACCGGTGACAGCCCGCAATTCCCTGGATGTGTCGAGCGAGTCTCCTTTAGAGACCGTGTGATGGCGACAGGAAAGGATGTCTTTGACACACCATCCTCCGCCTTCACCACCGTAGGACTTTTCAGACCCTTGCTCGGCAGACTTTTGCTCCATTCTTGACCTTGATTTCGTTCGTTACCCCCTCCCTCCAGCGCATTTGGTCCTGTGCCTGCATTGTGTTTGTGTGGGTCCTTTGCCACTCCAACAACTCATCATTCCGCCCGTATAGCACTTTGTCGTGTGTGTCTGATCTTTGAAGCCTGCCCTTTCCCATGCCTTCACAACTTCCTCCTACGCCTTCCTCTTCATGTTCATTTGCATCTTTGAAAAGCTTTAAAAACCTCAACGCCGCCCCGGGAAGCCGGAAGGGGGGGGGAGGGTTGTCAGATTTGGAACCCGCCGATCCTCAGCGGATGGAGCCCATCTTTGATATCTTGCAACCTTCTTTTCATCCTTTTGGCTGGCCCCGGTGTGGTCCCATTCTGCATTGCGCATGCATCCGTGACTTTGGTCCGCTGGACAGAGACAACTGTCCCTTGGTTCTTTGATTCGGATGCACACGAAAATGCGACGTCGTTGTCACTCATGATCTCTTTGTTTTGTTCTGGACCCTCTTTCCTTTGCGTCTTGGTTTGGTTTGGCTTGGCTTTGCTTTGCTTGGCTCTCTTCGTTTGATTGTTTCATTGATCAACTCCACACACCGTAAATACAATCCCCTTGACCCACAGATTGCTGAGATGCTTGTGACGATGGGCTGTGTCTGTCGTTTGTCTGCCGCCTTCCAACTCTCTTTCGCACGGTTGGGATGGCCAGTGTGGGATGATAGATGAGTGCGTATTCCCATCTGAAAAGATAACAAGATGTCCCGCCTCATTGTACGGGCGCTGAAAGCGACACAGAGGAAATTGGCGAGCGAGCATGCCGATAGAACGGGAAGAAGGAGAAAAGTAAGAGGGGAGAGGGGTGCGGGAAGAGACGGAAGGGAAAGCTGCGGGATAGACAAGAGGCGAGAGAAAAAGGCGAGCGAGAGAGTGACAAATATGAGAGCACATGGGGAAGATATGGATGAATAGATATAGAGCCATGGGAAGATAGATAGGGCAAAGAAGAACAACAAGCGGATGTTTCGGCAATCCTAGATGGCCACTGCCTCAGAGCCGTCATGGAACAAGCCAACAAGGACAATAGATGGGAAGGGGGAAATGCATCGAATCGAATCGAAAAGGAAATGTCCATTCAAATCAGACTGAATCAGCCAGATCAAGATCAGAAAAACAAGGTGTCGAGCAAGATGGGTGTGTGTGTAGGTTGGGGCAGCGACCAGTCGAACGGGGTCTGACAGAGAAATACATATGGATATGGTGTGCTGAGCTGGGTTGGGTTAGGTTGGGTTGGATTGAGTTGAGTTGAGTTGAGTTGGGTACGAGAGAAGAGAATGTTCCAGACCTCCCCCCTCGAACGATATGAAAGAGGACAGCGCAAAGAATGACAAGAGATCCAGAGTGAGACCGAGAGACAAAGAACAAGTGCACAAAAGGGACACACGACACGATAGCGGATACCAACTTCAGATAACGATTGCCAAGCCAAAAAAAGGGGGGGGGAGTGAAAGGAGACCAGACTAACAAACACAGGGGAAAATGGAAGCGGTAGATGAGACATTCAATGAGAGAGAGAGAGAGGAGTTGAAAGCATACACGAGTAGGATGCACACAGATCGAATATCGACACACACACACACATGGATGAGAGCAGAATGGAGGAATGATGTGAATGATGTAAAATGATACAATCTACATCGGACACCTGCTGTTGGGATTGAAATGGTGTTCGTAGTTGCATTTTGCCGAGCTCCGTCGCTTTGCACGTGGAATCAAATGAATGAGTGTGGCTGATGAGATTGCCGGCTGGACGGCTCTCAAGATCGCTGACGGAAGTGTGTGTCGGGAAGTAGGGGTGGCGGAGCCGAGGCGGTGTGACTTTTTTTTTTTTTCTTTTCCTTTTCTTTTGCTTATTTGGCGTATAGAGTTGGTGGTTGCTTTGGTGGCTGTGATGATCGTGGGCTTTGAAGAGACCGGCATCGGACCCAGCCAGAGTCGGTGCATTGACGGGCTCACGTACACACACGTGCACAAGCCCAAGGGAGAATGTGTTCTTCGGGGTTCGCTTTGTTGTTTGAGAAGGTAGGATAGGATGGGCCCAGTCCATAGGTTCTCGATAGAGTGGCTGCTGCTAGGTGAGATCGATAGAAGGGGAAGCAGCGGCAACGACAACCAGCAGCAACAGCTTCATCAGGCCGCGACACCAGATGTCGAGAGTCTGGATCTCTTAAGAGTTCTTGTTTTCATACATGACGACACCACCGCCGCCATGGGCGACCTGCCGGAAGCTCTCCCGTCGACTGATCGATGCACTGCCGCTGCTGCTCGATGCCGGGGACATGTCCAGGAAGTCGATCAGGATCGGGGAGTTGTACAGTTGTGGATGGAGGCAAATAAACTCCACGATGGCCGAAAACGCGAGTAGTCGATGAGATACAGTTCTGGTGCTGAATCGGTCTATATGCGCATGTGCGTGCATACAAGCGAACAGGAAGGAGAGGGGGGATACAAGTTCAAAGGATCGCCATTTGTATCAAAGTCAGTACGAAACATGGAAACGGAGGAGCATACCGAGCTGCCAGAGCAATATGCACAGCAAGGAGAAGGGAACCCACCAAAGAAGGTCTTTTGAGGAAACTCTGGCCAGTTCTTGGTGGCGTTCTTATGAGCCTTCATCTGCGACAGAGCAGGGTCGAGACGGTGGAGAATCAATCAGCCAATCGGTCGCTGGCAGGATCTCCGGAAGTATCCTTTCCCCCCCCCTCCAACACAGGTATGGATTCAGCCTCTGTCCTGGCGGCTGCTGAACTCACAAGGTCGTAGTAGAATGCACGGAATTCCTTGTAGCGCTTGTACACCGTGAAGACACAGGCCTCTGGATTACGGAAGTTTGGGATGTTTGGGCGGAGGAGCTGTGGGAGAGAGAGCGGGCCGAGATGCCGCAAGACACATATTGGCGAGAGGTCAGCTCCAAGAAACGCATTACCCCTCATGATCGCTGCTGTGGCGTGCTGGGGCGAACAGCAGCAACAGCAGCAACAGCACAGAGGACCTCCTGTGTCTGTACAATGTCTTGCCACAGCATCCGCCAGCCACGCCGACCAAGCAGGCCACACCGGCCACACCGGCCATCGCACGGGCCTTCCCAGGGCTTACCCGAGCAGTGATGATGTACTGAGTGAACCCCACCATCGTCTCCAGTTTGGAGATGGTGTCGTCGGGAATCTCTGCATCCGAGACCGAGAGACAGACCCCGAGCTTGTAAAACTTTGAGGGCACATTAAAGTTTGGGGACAGAGCGTCGAGCGGCTCGTGCACGCTGGAGCGGTTGCTTTGGAGCGGATGGCTTGCGAGGTGGTGTCCTGGGTACTTGGATCCAGCGGGCCCGGACGATGAGCCAACGACGATGGTTCCGGCCACGCCGTTCGCCGTGTGGATCGTGCTGAGGGTGATTGTGCTGCCGGCAGCCGAGGGGTTGCGACTGAAGGTGGGCAGGCGAGCCGAATAGTCGTCCTCGCTGCGACGGCTCTCGGCATACGCTGAGGACGGGTACGGATACGAGGCAGCAGCGGTCTCGATGGGATAGTGCTGGGTATCGTATTCGGATGGTATATAGCTGTCGGAAAGGGTGAGGAAGCCCTTGTTGGTGGTGTGAGTGCTGGCCATGGAGAGGCGCTTGGTGGCCCGGCGCGGGGGACCTGGTTGCAGACCGGCCGAGCCAGCGCCGTCCGGGTGATGCTGCGGGCCGCTGCCCAGGAACGGCGTCGTCAGGGTCCCCAACGTGTTTGTCAGATACGAGCCATGCGGGTGAGGGGACGACTGCGGTGTGGTAACCGGGGTGGTGGGCCGGTGTCGCTGTCCAAACCCGAGGATGGCACTCAAGCCCGAGAGTGGTGGGATCGGGGTCGACATCTGGCTGGCACGATGGAGGGTCGGCGACGGGGAGGCTGCCTTTTGGCTGTCGTGTCCGGACTGGCGCCGCGGGTTGGTGTTGAACGCAGGCAGCTCCGGCTCGTCCTCGTGGTCGTGTTGCTCTGCAGGCTCCGAGTGGTTCGACTGCGAGACCGACGAAGCGTCGTCGATGGTGAAGAGGCCTTCGTTAGTGTCGACCACGCCATAGAGCCGCATGCTCGAGCTCGAGATGGCCGAGGGAGGGAAGTCGTCGGCGTCGTACTGCTCGGTCTTGAAGAAAGGACCGACGGGCTTGGGTGGCTCGACGTCCTCGTCCGAGGAGTGCGAGGCGTCGTCTTCGGGCGAGCTGCTCAGGTTTTTGGACTGGGCTCTGGAGAGCGTCTTGGACTGGGTTTTGCCTCGGGCCCCAGGAGCGCGGTCCCGCTTGCCAAACATCGAGATCATCACTCCGAGGAAGGTGTTATCGAGAGCGGCGGCCGTTTTGCTGGACCGGCGGCGACCGGTGTTGGTCGGCCGGGGCTTATAGACCCATGATCCCTCGACGGTGTCGCGCATGGTCTCGGGCGGCAGCGGAGGATGGCCCGAGCCTGAGGCCGGCGATGGGCTCGCATCGGCGGGAGTGCGTGTGGGGATCTGAAGAGACAGCGTCCGGCGCTCGCGGTCGCGGGGGTTCAATGAGCTTTTCGCCTTGGTGCGGTTCCGGCGGTGCTTGGAGCGGTTGCTGGGATTGCGCATGAGGCGCAGCTGGTTGGAGCCGACCAGTTTGCGATACTCTTCGTTGAGATCCTCGACATTGGGCGACGGTGTCAGGGCATGGCGGGCGGCCGGTATCCTGGGATCAGGATTGTCGTTGAGGACTGCCGGGGCAGACTTTGCCGAGGCCTGCGAGTAGACCGACCTTGTCGAGTACTGAGAAACGCGTTTGCGCTCCTGCTCCGGTGCGAGCCGCGGCGTGGGAGAGGTCCGAACGGAGGGCTTTGGCATAAACAGCTGGGTCGGAGTTTCGGCAAAGAAGGGATTTTCATCGAGGCTGTCGCGGTTGCGGCTCTGGTTCCAGATCTCATCCATCGCTTGGATATTGTCGAGGGCGGCAGCGGTGGTGGAGGCGGCAGGCTCGTCGGTCGGATCGTGGAGGAGGCTGATGCGGGCCTCGGCGCCGACATCGGTGTCGGCCTGGCTGGGCGGCACAGAGACCAGCGACGAAGTGTCGTGGGTCTGCAGCTTGAAGGAGACGGCACCGTCGTCGTCGTCCCAACCGCGGTTGTACTGGGCGATGATGTCGGAGGCGCCAAGGATGTCGTCAGCCTCGTCGTCGGTTTCGTCGAGTGGAGTGGTGATGGCCTGCGAGATGCCATTCATGTGGCGGACAAAGTCGGCCTCGTAGTTGTTGGTATCGAAGGCAGCGGCCTGGCTCGGGTTGATGGAGACCAGGTCGTCATCGATCGAGTAGTTGTCCCACTTGAAGGCAAAGTCTGGGCTGAAGAGGCTGGTGGTGGGGGGGAGGGCCGAGCTCGGCGGGGTGTGGTCGAACGAATCGTAGCGCTCGAGAGAGGAGCCAGCGTGGTTGGCAGCATAGGACAGCGGAAGGGCTGCGCTCTCCGAGTCCGCGATCGACTCCAGGTCGTGCAGATTCGAGGCAAAGTTGGAGGGTGAGCCGGTGCTGGAGAGCGGTGAGAGCCGCAAAGGCTGGAAGAGGACATTGTCAAAGGACGCGGATGGCGCAGGGCGGGAGGCATCAGTGGGAGTGTTGAGCTCGGTGGGGAGGACACAGGAGTTGGCAAAGACGGAGGAGCTGGAGAGAGTCGGCGGATTGGCAAAGGTGGTTGAGGAGGCAAAGGCCGAGGAAGCGGTAGGAGTCCTAGAGTAAGTTGGAGTGAAGGACGAGCTGCCGCCGGACTGGGGCGAAGGCGAGAATCCTGGCGAGATGAGGCCGGACGAGACGGGTTGGAGAGAGGTCAGGTCGAGCGGGAGGGGATGGATGGCGGCGGATCGAAGTGCGGCAGAGCGTCCAGCAGCCAGAGATGGAGATGGAGATGGAGATGGAGATGGAGACGGCTTGTGGGTCGATGTGGAGACGGAGGGCGACTGGGCCGTGTATACAGCGCTCGAGGACGACGCCGGATGGCGCGTGGACGATGGCGGCTGATCAAACGACGGCGGATCCAGCGACAGACGGCCCAGCGACAAGTCGGAAGGAGAAAGGGGCTGATCAGACGAGGCAGGGCCCCATGGAGGGTGATCGGGTCGAAGCAGGTCCGAGGAGATCGAGTCGAAGACGGCGACGGGCAAGGGAGGCATATCGGTCCGGGCGATGGGGGTGTCGCTTGCCGACGATGCCGATGCGGGCGACAGCGGGGCGGTATCGAGCAGCGGCGCGCACGGCGGCGACGAGGGCCGAGACGCCGGGCCAAGCAAGGCATGGCGAGCCGGATCCGGGTCGGGCAACGGCGGGTCGACGCTGGGCGAGGGCGAAGGTGGGTTGGTCTGAAGAGCGGCCCCAAAGACGTCGGCGATCATGGAGGTGAGGATGGACGGCGGGAGGGCAGGGTCTTTGCGCTGGTCGAGGCCGAGGACAGGCGGGTCGGCGGAGAGCGGGTGGGAGCTGGGCCTGAGGACAGAGACCTCCATTGGGGGAGATGTGCGGGCGGGTTTCTGGCTGGCAGGTCGAAACAATCGACTGGATCGGCACGGCGCGGAGTCGATTGATGGTGTTGGAGTGAAAGTAGATTGAAGTGGAGTTGGTGGATGCGGTGGATGCGGTGGATGCGGTGGAGAGCGTGGAGGTAGATTTGATGAGGTGGTTGGAATGGATGCAAGTTGATTGGTGCGGATGGTTGCGACGAAAGTAGATTCAGACAGGGCGGATGGATGCGATAGGAACGAGAGACAGCCAGGGCCACGAGGTTAGAACGGGGGGCAACACGGGCGACGTGCTGTGGGCGAGGCTACGGAGGACAACCAAAGGACCCCGACAGGACGAGGGCAATGAAGGCGGGGCGGATATGGCAGACGGACAGGGGAGAGGCGTAGAAGGACCTTCCAATCCAACCCTGCAGGATTTGGAACCAAGGCTCAATCACCAGCGAGGACGGGATGGGACGGGATGGGATGGGATGGAGGAGGGGGGTCAGCACGCCAAAGGGCGGGCGGGTCGGGGGCAGCTGATGGCCGAGGTGGTCCCGGAGTCTCGCCCGGTGGCCAAAAGGGGACAAGGATGGGCAGGAGGAGGGGGATGCCAGCCAAAGGAGAGCGGGTTGCTGAGGAGGGCGAATCGCAGTGGTCCAAGCAGCAGCGATGGCGAATGCGAATCGCAGAGTGTATATCGCAGAATGCATATCGCAGAATGCATATCGCAGAATGCATGCGACTGCAGCCGACGATAGCCAAGCCAAAACCAAACCAGACGAAACAAGGTTTCGGCAGCATGGAGCCCGAGAACAGACATGGCTGTGGTTCCGTCGGAGAGGAAAAAGGGGGGGGTCTGCACGCCCTTGGTGGCTGAAGACTCGGCGAGCAGGAGGATGAATTCTGGAAGACACGAACCTGTCTCGGCGGATTTCTGGGAAGCAGCGATTCGGCAGAGCGTCGATGCAGGCGCGGGAGCGACAAGAGATGGAATGGGCAGCAGCAGCAGCAGTAGCAGCAGCAGTAGCAGCAGCAGTAGCAGCAGCAGTAGAACGGGCGACAGAGCAGACAGAAGAACCACGCAGATGGATGGGATGGCAAAAGAAGGACAGGACCAAAGCCAAAGCCAAAGCCAAAGCCAGAGCCAAAACGAAAGCCCAAAGACCACAACACGCAAAAGCACCGGGCAAAGAAAGGGCATGAAGTCGGGCTGTGCCGCTGGCGCGGTGGGGGCGATGTGTTGTGCGGTGCCGTTGTAGAGTGCCGCTGTCGCTGTGCGGTGCTGCTGTTGCTGTGGGATGCCACTGCTGCTGTGCAGCGGTACTCGAAATCGTCCGCCCTTCAGCCAATCCATTGTACGTTGCCGATTCACACAACACAACACAGCACAGCACAACGCAACACAGCATAGTGCAGCGTGTGTGTGTGCCCTGGCGACCATTGTGCGCCCGACGCGCCACGAATGTGCCGCAGTGTGGACTGTGCCTGTGCGGATGTGGAACTGCGCTGTGTCATGCGGCGCAGATAGCGCCAGCAACTCGCGCGCAGCACACGCGCTGTTGGGTCTGTGTCTCCGCCGGACACGCGCACCGTGCAGTCACCCGGTCGCACCAGTGGAGCCTGGTCGCGTGCCGGGCGCATGAGCTGCGTCGCCACGCTCTCGGCCAGGGGCGCACCAACTCGATGTTGCTCTCGAGTTCCCGATGGCATCGCTGTCGAGTCCCTGATGCCATCGCTGTCGAGCTGCTCGATAGCACGCCTGTCATGTCGCCATGCACTCTTATCAATTTGGCGTCGCATCGCACATCTGCGGCTCTCCAGCCGTCCGATGCCCAGCTGCCTCGCCATGTGGCCCCTGATTCAAACGCAAGCCGCCCCGCGTGACGGCCCCTCCGGCTCTGCTCCATTGCACCCTGGCCATCTGACCCTGGCCCTGTCCTCGCCATCTCCCTCCATCGCCCGCCGTCCTGCACGTTCTTGTGTCTGCCGCCGCGCACGCAGCGCCGGTGTCGTGCATTGCCGCAGCGTCGGCCGGTCACTTGGTCGCAGATACAGCCCAGGCCGGATCCACTCTCTGGCACGGGAACTGTCCGAACAGACAAACACGCGGGCGGAGGAAACCGCATGGTCCAGCGATGCGACATGGGCGATCCCCTGCAATGTGGCTGAACAGGTGGTTGTGGTTGAGGCGCGAGGTCGACAATATCGATGCCCTCATCGAGTTCGCTCGTCTGGGAGGTCCTCCAAACCAGCCGGCCTGGCATTAATCGGTTTCGACTGGCTGCATTTGACTGGTGGGATTTGCCACCCCGACCATCAGCCGCCACCACACCATCCATCGAGGCGTCTGTCATCTGGTCGTCGCCAGACCCGGGTACTGCCCACTGGGCACATGCGGCGTCAGCCAGCCAGCGACTGTACAAAAATGAAGTAGCCATCACTGCGACACAATACCGCTCGCATTGTTGCAGTGTTGCCCTATGGCTTGACCAAGAGTGCAACGCCGTCGAAGCCAACAAGTCCGCACTTGGCGCTCGCTACCCGGCAGCCAAATTCGCATGCTGGTCGAGGATCCATCTGCAGAGCCGCCATTCCCAGGATGTATCCTCCAATAAACGAATCGCCGGCCCCAATGGTGTCGACGACCCCAGCGTCCCCGTACACCTTGCCGGCGGGGATGTGTGTCAGAAGGCATTCGCCGTGCCGGTCCGTCGGGCCTTGCGCCAGTGTGGCTCCTCGATCGCCGTTGGTGATGACTTGGATGCATCTGCGCATCCAGAAAACAACAACACCGCCGTCAGATACATGCTGCTTGAACATGGGTCCAAAAGGCAGTCCACAGCCACGGCTGCTTCCGTGGTCGAGTCCAAAGGACAGCTCCCGCGGACGACATTCGCCTGCGATTCACACGGCCGCACACCCAGCATTACTCACCCAGGCAGACATTGGGGCCGGATCCATCGCAAAAACTCGTCGTGGTGGTCGGCATCGTATCCATAGTCGGCCGCATATACTGCCGAAAAGATGGCCACGTCGCACTGCTTCAGCAGGGCCTCCATGCCCAGGCGCCGCGGCTTCTCAAACTCGACCGAGATCCGGATGCGTCGGTCGGGCTGTGATGTGCGCCACTGGTCGAGCCGAGCGATCATCCGTGACAGCTCAAGGCAGTTCCGCCCCTCGAAATGGGCCCAGATCTCGCCGCTTGCCGAGACGATGTTGGGCAAGACGTGGGCCTCAAACTCGGCCGAGCTGAGCTCGGGCATGGTGTTGTGGTTGACGATCGTGCGGGTGGACGGCGTGGCAATGATCCAGGACGTAGGGTCGGTGAACTCGGGCCCGCGGAAGATGCAGCTCGAGATGGAGATGGATCGGCTGGTCAGGTCGGTGACCATGACGCTGGCCGCAGTTGTCGTCCCCACGCAAGGACATGGAACAAAGCGTCAATCCGGGATAGCATTGCCTCGCGATAGAGTGCCTGGCCCAGAATGCAGCGGCGTCGTGCTCGGACACCTACTCGGCTGCTTGGCTCTCGGGTGTGCCGGCGTAGCATCCTATCATGTTGAGGTCCACATCGACTCTCTGTCCATGGATGTCGCTCTCGCCGAGGTACTGAGACATCACCACCAGCGAGTTGCCGGTATTGCCTCCTCGACGAGTCTGCACAGTTCGGGCCGCAAGCTTGGAGTCTTCGGCCGGGAAGCTTCACAGCGAAACACAAATGCCGATCCAAGAGTCCGTTGTCCAGCGAGCCATGACCGATAGCATGGAGGTGAGCTATCTGGATAGATCGCGGCCGTGGGTGTGTGGTTGAGGCAAAGCGTCCGATTGGGAGCTGGCGATCGAGGAGCACCTACCGGTCAACGCCCAGGATAATGTCCTTGAAGAGGGCGCCGTACATGAAGATAGAGACCTGTCTGGGCATGGTGGCGTCTGCTGCGAGCGATGCAAGAGTGTGGATGCGATCAGATGTTGGGTGTCATCGGCAAGCTGTTAAGCAGCAACCAGAGCCCCGATAGATACCCGCAACGACCGATCACAGCACCCGAGGCGGTCGGCCACCCACCCGTTCGTCGGCTTGGATTCGATCGATCGTCCACCCGTCCGTGTCGGTCCTGATGCGATCAAGCAGTGTCTGGGTCTGCAGCACCCGATCGATCGATTGCAACGCCCCAGCAATCCGACTCAGCCAGCGTCACCGTCGCTCCCCCTCTGCCGCCCGCACGCCACGGCCCTTCCATCGCTCCCTTCGTCTTGCGATTCGCAGCTTTGGTCTGCTTCGATCCCACCCACCGCCCTCGCTCCCAGCCGCATTCCCACTCGATCCCGACCTCGGTCTTAGTCTCGAGACCTCGACCTCACCCCTGCTTTCCCGCCTACCACCGCCTCCAAGCTGCCGCCAAACTCTCTCTCCGTCTCTCCCCCTTCCACCCCGACTGGCCCACCGACCCCTCGCTCCAACCAGTCCCCGCTCTCGCCCCTCTTTAGCAACCTCCCGAGGGATATGAACTACCTCCTGCAGCAAACCCAACGAGCCTTCTCCGACACCACCACCGGCATTGCCATGCGGGTCAGAGGCTCTCCCTCCGGCCCTGTCCAGCCCATCCGTGTGCTGACTTCCCGTGGCAAGTTCCTGGTGCCGGCTCCCAAGAACGAAACCATCCGCGACCTCCTCGACACTGTCAGCGAGCTCATTGCCGAGTCAGATCGCGATGCCATCCAGGCCAGGATTCGCACGTCTTTCCAGGGACATCCTCAGGATCTGGTCGATGGCCAGTTTGATCCGGCCAATCCTGCCGCCGCCGCCGCTGCTGCTGCCGCTGCTGCTGCTGCAACCGAGGCTGCCCATGGCGGCCACTCGTCCTGGGACCTTCCGCCCGATGCCAGCGTCCAGGGCACCTTCGAGGAAGATTCCGAGACTCTTGGATTCCCTCCCAATCTTGTCATGGCCATGACCCTCGACGGCTTTGTCCTGGGCAACCGCTTCCCCGTCGGCGACATCTTCTCGGTTCAGTCCAACAACCCCAGCGGCCTGCCCGAGATCATTGCCCTCACCATCGAAGAGGCCGGCAACATCCCTCGCGGCGTCGATCCCTTTGCCATCCTCAACGCCCACGACACCACCAGCGCCTTCCGTATCGCCCCAAAGCCCAAGGTGCTTTCCGTCTCGGTCGGTCGCAACGCTGCCGCCAGCGACATCCAGGGCGAGCCTCGATCGGCCTTTGCTGGTCGCTTGAACAGCGCCACCGTGGCCTCTGCCAAGGTGAGTCACCAGCACCGAGCAATCCAAACCCGAGCTTCCGAGATGCGAATCGGAGAGCAAGCTCGGGTCGAAGGTTGACACCGACATCGACACCGAGATTGACACCGAGATTGAGACCGAGACCGGCATGCTCGAGTCCATCCCCTGCTCTGCACCAGTTGGGTGTCATTCGCTTTGGGCTGGGATTGCTTCGACCTGCGATTCGTTTGCTCACGCTTTTCCGAGTGCCGGCTATTTGGTCCTACGGGAATGGGTGCTCACGGTGTCGTCTCACTCAATGTCGCTGTCTCCCTCTGTCTCCCCCCCGGCAATTTCAACGTCCTGCATCCGATGCGCCATCCGACCCGATGGTCCGGCTCGACACCGGGAACCAGAATCGCGAGTCCGTCATGATTCCAACACAGAAGCGCCCCTCAGTGTTCATCTCGTACTGCCCTGCCAACTCGCAGCGTGCCGGCGATACCGCCACTGCCCCCAGCTCCTGCGACCCCCGCGTCGTCAGCGACCTTCTCAAGGGCCTCGGATACAATACATGGATCGACATTGAGCAGTTGGAAGTCTGGGATCCCACGATGGAGCGAGTCATCAAGGGCATCTCGTCAGGTGAGTGGATCCATCTTGGGCCCAACATTCCCACTATGCCTTCTGAACACGGCCCGCGGTCCACGGCTTGCGCTGTATCTTGTGCAGAAAAATGACCGACGCTCGTTCTAACATCGCCTCTGCTCGTACAACTGCGATGGAATCGCTCCAGCCTCTGTCTTTGTCGTGTTCTTGTCGCCCGAGTATGCTGCCTCCGAGTCCTGTCTGCGCGAGCTTCATCTGGGTGTCAACTACAAGCGACTGCCTATTGGTATGCATGTCGTGTACAGACACGGGCCGTCAGCCCCATGTGCACTGAAGGGAGGGGGTTCGGTGTCCGCAGCGTCTTTGGTGTCTGTGGCGTATATTTGGATGCTTTCCTTGGCTCTCCTCAGACGATCCGCCATCTGCCCATCTGCCCATCTGTTCAGTTGTTCATCTTCCCATCCGCCCATCCGCCACCTTCTAACAACGCCCTCGCATTCTGGTTGCAGTGCCCATCGTTATTTCCGAAGGCTTTGATTACACCGAATCTACGGTGGCCTACTTCCTCGGCCCAACTCCCGCGATCGACTACTCCAAGGATTTCAAGACCAGCGACATTGACGAGCTGTCCGAGATTCTGGGCCGTCTGACAAACAGCGAGCTGCGCGACAACCTCGTGCCGCCCGAAGACTACACCTTCTACGACAGCATTGTCCCCGGCCTTTCTGTCGAATGCGCCATCCGCACCACCGCCATTGACCCCGAGGAAGAGTCAACCGTCGTGTGGATCTACGCCACCGTCGAAGAGGTCAATCCCGATCTCGAGGCCGAGAGCCCCTACCGCGTCATCTTCCACACGGGCGAACACGACGACTTGCAGAGCGAAGACGTGGAGGAGGAAGAGCACGAGACCCTGGTTTCGCGATGGGTCTCGAAGCAGAGCCTGCGGCCACTCCAGTCCCCGTCGCCCTTCCTCCAGCTCCGCGGTCTCAAGGAGGGCATCTTGGTCGAAGCGCGCAAGCTTACTGGCGCCGACAACGACTCGGGCTATGTCTGGTGGCCGGCTCGCCTCGAAAGCATCGACAACGGCTGGGTCAAGGTCAAGTTCCGGGCGCCTCTGGACGACGTCTACCGCCTCGATGCCCGCCAAGTCCGCGTCTCGATGGACTATCCCTCCGAGCGACTCTTTTTGTTGGCTCCGGGCAACGTCAACATGCCCACGGACACCAGCGACGAGGGCATCGCCAACATGCTCGGTTTGGCCATTCCCGAGCTCGTCCTCAAGACCGAAAAGATCTACGTCAGCTACATGCTCTCGGACTCTGCGCGTCTGACGGCCTCCTCGGGCGGCACTGGTCTCGCGGACCCGCTCGTCATCATCGAGGCCATCGAAGGCACCGGCTTCCGTGTCCAGCATGTCCCTCGAAGCCCCAGCACTCCGTGGGAAGATATTGCCAAGGACCTGCTTGCCGGTATGTATTTGTAAACGGCGCTGCTATATGCTGGGGTACACTGTTTGATGGCGAATGCCGTGAGAGAGAGCACCGCGCACCAGTGCGGCCGTGAGCTGATTCGTCTGCGACTGCCGTCCCGCATGGCCTGCACCAGCCAACTTTGCCATCATCGGCATCTCGGGGGACTATGCTGGGTCCGACAACTGCCTGCGCGAGTTCCAGTTTGCCTACAAGCTCCGGCTGCCGATTGTGCCCGTCTTCCTGGGCTCGGGCACGGGCATGAGCCGCGCCCTGCTCCGCTGGAAGGAGGTTGCACCTTTGGTCGACTTTTCCGACATCCTCGTGGTCGATACCACCGAGGAGGACACCGACCTTGCCGAAAAGGCCACCACCCTCATTACCACCATCGCCGACACCCTCAGCCCGATCTCGGAGAGCGCCGTCAACGTCATCAAGGCCAAGACGGCGTCGTTGGACACGATCGCCGTCGGCGACTGGGTCGAACGCCTCGTGCGCGAGAAAGAGCCCGGCCTCTGGGGCCGACCGCTCCGCGGCGGCTTGTATTGGGAGCATGTTGAGCTCGTCGAGGTGATGGCCGACACCAAGTGGCATCGCGATCCCACGGACCCTTGCTACCGGGTGCGCTGCCCCGCCTCGGGCCGCGAAGACTGGGTCTCGATCGAGGTGCTGCGTCCCTGCCAGGACCCATCGGCGGACCTGTCGGAGGACCTGTCGGCGCTGCAAGTCGACGATCCAGTCGAGATCCGCCTCCCCGTGTGGGACGTCGACGCCGCCGCCGGAAGCGAGGCCACGTCGCATCTGAACGATGACTATATCTGGCGGCCCGGCACCTTTGCCGGCGTTGTCGACGGACGGATCACGGTCAAGACTCGCGACGGCGCCCGCGCACGCAACCATGTCGTTGACGAGCGCCAGATCCGCCTGGGCCACGACCCCATCATGTCGCAGTTCGAGAATATGGGCTACACCTACGTCTTTGGCGGGCCCAACGAAGTTGTCGAGAAGACCAAGCGAAGCTGGGCGATCCGAGTCGAGGACTACCTGCTCTTTGGCAAGGATGCCCTTCTGGGCCATTGAGTGGCCACGTATCGCAAGAGGGACAAGCCGGGTGGCCAAGCTCGATGGCCAAGCCTGCGGCGGACCTATTTGCTTTTTTTGGGGGGGGGAAAGGGGAGGGACAGACTTGGCGGCGCTCCGATGGAACCAATCGAGCATGCAGTATCTCTCGACTTGCGCCGACCCACCCGCTCAGCCCCGCGCTATCGATCCACATCTGTCTCGCCCGCCACCGCCGTTGCTTCCTGCGGATCTCCGTGCCCCTTCCATTCGTTTCCTTTCGTTCGCTCGCCTGGCTCTGTTTGCTATCCTTGGCTGCCCCCCTCTGTCCTTCCCTCGCTGCCTGCTTCCTGCCGTCGTATGATTGCCCCTCGCTCGCCTCTTGTCTGCTTATGATTCTGCCTGTGTCCTGGTTTCATGTCTTGTTTCCGCTGCCGGTCTTCTCCCGCCTCGTTTGACTCACTCGTCCTTCCTGCCTGATCTTCCTTCCTGCCTGCCTGGTCTTCCTCCCCCCCCCAGCCTTGTTTCGCTTCGTTTCTTTTGCTTGTCCTCATGCTGGCCGAGTCTGCGCTCGTCGCTGGTGCTTGGCCCCTGTCCCGCCTCGTCCCAGCAGCCCGTGCGAACTGGCTCGCCCTGTCCCGCGCACCTCGGCCTATCGCAATAAAGCCTCACTTCCGTGTTCCTGGATCCGCATCGGCAAAACTCGCTCGACCAACGAGCCGAACACACCAACGAGCCGAGGCTGCCAGTGGGCTGGGTCGCATCGGCAGTGCACCTGAGCAGACTTGCTCTGTCCACAGGGCTGGAAGGAAGAGGTCGGGCAGTGGCTCTGACTGAGAGACAGAGATGCTCTATTCGACATGTTCTATCGACGCAGCAGGGATGCTTGTTCAGCGGCATCATATTCCTATTCTTCTCGCAGCCGTCCAGAGCCGCCGCTCCCTCCCTCCCCGAACCGACTCGACGACCAGACGACCAACCCACCGACCAGACGAGCCAAATCCGCCCGGCCCCGATTTGTAATGCGCGGTGGCGACCCAATATGTCAGCGCCGCTCGCCGACCCGCAAGGAGCCTGGCGGCAAGCCCTGGTGATGTCCCCGCCTGGGCCACCCTGATAGCGCAATGCGATGCCGCAGGCACAAGGCCGCCCGGCAGCGATTGGCTGTTGGCTCCTCAACACGTTCGTCAGCACAGCCGTCCCACGCACAAGCGCAATCCAATAGCGCAACGGGGGCAATCCAATCACGCCCAGAGTGCCAGCCCGCATCCGACCGAACATTGCATATCACCCGGTATCGTCGGCGCCCAGCGAGCCCCAACCGCCCAGGCGGATATAAAAGTGTGGCCTGGCCCTCGTCCGTTCCCAGATCAGCATCGTGCCTGGCCTTCCCTTCCCAAAGCCCCCTCTCCCGCAGCAAACGCCCGAAAGTGTCTGCCCTTTCAAAGTTCTTTGCCAGCTTCTCCCGCTCCGCTCGCAACCAATCGACCCAAGCCCAACCCGCAGCATCCACCGCCATGCCCATCCCCGAGTCCGTCGAGCTCTCCCGTGCTCAGCATCCCGTTGCCGGCTACTTCATCAACCCACAGCAGGACTCGCCCTCCAAGTACTATAATGAGTTCCCGGAGCCCGTCCTGCCGCGTTCCCGCTCCAACGCCTGGGATGCCCATGTCTACTTTGATGCCAATGAAGCCGAACTGGCCCAGAAGCTCCACGACAAGTTCCGCCGCGAGTTCCCTGAGCTTCGCATCTACACCATCTGGGATCGCCCCATCGGTGAGTGGGTCTGGTGCCAAAGCATTGTGTCCGCTCCTGCTTCCGCTCAGCCGAGGCGCCTGTCGTCTTGGCCAGGGTAATTTCTCGTGTCCACGAACAAAAGTAAAAGTCGGCCGACATCGGCCCTCCGGAGGGACGACCACCACTCTCTTCACTATGTGCCTGGGGCCTCGTGCTGACCCGATCTGTCCGACCCTGTCCTCACAGGTCCTCACAGCAAGAACATGTTCGAGCTGCAGATCGATACCCCTGCTCAGTTCGGCGCCGTCGTTCCCTGGCTCAACTTCAACCGCGGCAACCTGTCGGTCCTTGTTCATCCCAAAACCTCGGACGGTGGCAAGGCCGACCACACCCGCCATGCCTTCTGGCTGGGCGAGAAGCTGCCGGTGAAGCTCGCGATTTTTGATCAGCTCTAATTATGCATCATACGCCGCCTATTCCCTGGCTCTCTGAACACTGCCCATGATGATCAATACAGGCTTGCAGTATTGCTCTCCAGCCGTTCCACGAGAGTGTGTGGGAAAGGGACAAAGGTTTGCGCCATGGCAAGCCAGAGGGTGGTCCATTCGCCAACTGCAGCAGCGGTGCTCTATCATGCTGTATTTGTCGGGTCGTTGTCGCCGTCGCCGTCGTTGACAGTCTCGAATCTCGGATCTCGAATCGGCCAACCGCCGCTCGAAGCGAGCGGGCTCGGATCCAGTCAGGGGCCACCCGTGGCAAATAGCAGAAGCTCGCTGAGCAGAGCCGCGAATCGGGATCGTGGTTATCGCGCATTGTCGGCACGGGGCGCCGCCATCACAGTGGTGAGATCTACCGGAATGACTCTGGCTCGGCCAGAGCGGAAGGTAGGGGGAGGGAAGATATAGGTCATCGACGGAGGAAACGGCATGAGGGCGGCAAGGGCTGGGTCGATTATCATTGCAGGGCGTCGCGGGTCTATTTTCGCTTTCCCTTCCGGTCGGGCTTTTTCGTCGGCATCTCGGTTGGGTTGTCGCCGTCGACTGCCTCGCGCTCCATCGCCGGGCTCTTGGTCGGCGTCGGGTTTGACTGACTTTGCTGTTTCGGCTGTTTCGGCTGACTCGGCTGACTCGGCTGACTTGGGAGATTCGACTTGCTCGATTGGTTGGGCTGGCTCGGCTGGCTCGCTGGATTCAGCTGGCTCGTTGGATTTAGTTGACTCACTGGATTCGGTTGGCTTGGGCTCGAGTTTGTCAGGGCAAACTGCTGTCGGACTGGTTCCGACGACATCCGTAGAATCGCTTCGTAGTTCGCAACTGTCCTTCTCAGCTCGTCCCGCTCCGTCTGTGCGAGGCATCAATTGTTAGAGGCCAGATCACGCCGGCAGGTTCCATATCCAAGACATAGTTCCCAGGGAACCGACCGCAGCACAAGCAGAGTGGCAAGCTACTGCCGAGCGAGTCCCAAAACGCCTTGCCGCACGGCATTGTCACGCATGCATGGTGGCGCTTCATACCTGCAGTGCTCGGCATAGGCCCTCCATTGTCGTCATGCGATACTCTGCTGCCTTGAGGCGCGCGCTGGCCTCGACCGACATCTTCTGCTGCAGAGTCGCGAAACGGCTAGTAAGTTTAAAAGGGGGGTCATTTGATGCTGGGTGTAGGACAGCGGGGGCCAGGACACCCGCAGGATCTTGCAGTGCGGCTCGCAAACACGCCACAGGAACCTACCTTTTCGCTACTTTCGGCAACGTACGACTGCTTTTCTTCGTGCACCTGGATCGGTAGATTCGTTGTCGAACCAGCTTATCAGCATCAGCGCTCTCAATCGGTGGCATTCTGTCCGAAGATCATCCCCCACTCACGCGCTCAAGACAGAGCACACAGTCGCTCAGAAGGCGATCAAATCAAGCCTGCGGCGAGATACAATCCGTACGCTTTGCAGAGCCTTTTGATACGACTGCACCAGCTCGTTGTTCTTCCGCAGGGTGTCTTCGGCCTTCACAATCTTTTGTAGATATTCCGCATTGACTCTCCGCAAATCCTCCTCGGTCTTGACGAACGATGAGATCTGTGACTTGAGGATGGCCACGTTGCGGAGCTCCTTCTCGGTTTCCTGCCGTTGATGATCTTGCTTCACGCGCTCCAGCTCCAGTTCCAGCTCCTTTGCCTGAACCACGGCGTCAAAGTGGTGCTCGCGTAGCTGGTACTGCTCCAGAAAGCCCTCGAATCGCGATTTGAGCCTGCGGGGGGGATTAGTGCAGAGAGCAAAGCGTGAGCTCGCGACCATCCATGGACTGGACAACCGATGGATCCAGAACCTCGTCACAACATCAAGCGTCCTGCCGTCATCGGCGACTCAGGATATCGTACATTTCGTGCTCCTCAAGGTGCTTCCGGTACTCCTCGGACATCTCATCCATCTTGGACTCGTACTTGATCGCGAGTTCTTCGCGCTTCTGCGTCTCGCCGATCGTGATCCTTTGCGTATCTTCGTGGAGGGCCTGGATGGAGCCAAGGACAAATAGTCGGGTCAGCCTTTGTATGCACGAAACAAAGGCAGTCACATCGCAGCCAGAGACAGCCACACTCGATCGGACATCGATCTTGGATCCAACCGAGCAGATTCTTACCGCCAGTCGCTTATTCTCGCTCTGCAAATCCCGACAAAGGCTCTCCATCTTCTGCTGGCGAACCGTGATCTTGTTCCAGTCCTCGCGTACTGTGTGCCGCCAATGTCGGCGTCGATGAATCAATGATTAGCGCGATTCGGGTGGCATTTCGGGGCTAGCAGAATCGAATCGCTCGAGGTGTCCATGTGCATGAGAGCAGACTGCATTGATGCCAAGACACGCGGTGGAGACAACGTACTTGAATCTCGCTCCGTCAGAATCTCGGTGAATTGGGCTTGGAGCTGCGAGAACTCGTTATACTGCATAGTTTGAGTGCCGGTACAGGCGGGGTCTTGGATCAGTCAAACGATCGCGTGGCTGCTTTCTCAGGTGCTCGACAAGCTCCCTCCCCGGGCTGGAGGTCATTGACGTCCTGGGCCGGATGGGAGGGCGGAGCGACCCGGAGGAGCTACCGTCACAGCGCTTACCAGGCTCGACGCTCTCCGTCGGATCGTGTCGATGCGGAACACCGAGTCCTGGTCGTTTGCCTTCAGCAGCTGTATCAGGTCTTCGGCGATTTTGCAAAAGATCATGTTTGCATCTGCGAGGCCGGTAGCGACAGCGGATGAGTGCAAAGGACGAGCTGCTGCAGCCACGCACTTGGGCACCCATAACCAGACCGAGACGACGCTCTGCACCAGCAAAGTTGTCGGCCTGAAGACAGGGGTTGGGGGTGTCCTGCGAACGGGCGGCGAGAGCGCTTACTCTTTTTTTGCTCGGCAGAATCGCCCGGCTGTTTCTTGGCAACAGGGCCCGGGACGGCGGGACTCGGGGGAGTGGATCCGGCCGGCGTAAACCGGACCGTTGGGCAAGGGACCATGGTTCCTGGGGTGTACGGGGAGGCAGTCCGGGTATGTTCCTGGGCAGTCGATGGGCGGATTGGGCTGCTGTTGTGGTGGCTCTGGTCCGCGGCCTGTGGTGGCTTTTGCGATTTTGTGGGCTGGGGCCTCGCCTTGGGTCTGTCGCCGTGTCCCATGTTGACAAATCTCAGATGCGTGAATTGGGTGAATGCGGTGGGGAGATGCAAGTGCGAAGAGCTGGATGCTGGGCTTTCAGGAAAAGTCGGCGTGGAGATGCGCTCTTCAGAAGGCGTGTGGACACAGCGATATCGTTGAGAGACGAGCTTTGATCAATTCGAGCCGATGAAAAGAATCACGGCACAAGCGAGCCGGTTGTCACAAATAACTTTGGAGGAGCTTGCCGCCAGCGGAGAGTGCAACAGGCGCCCGGATCCAGCGGTCTGGTGCTGTTGGGCTTGAAGGAGAGAGAAAGACACGCCGAAGCTGACGAGGCGGGGTCTGACGCAGCGTTCGTCCCAGGAGACGACGGAGAGGAATGAGACAGGGGGTCGGCGCGGCAAATGCTGGGCTGCTCGTAGGACAGCCGGACGGCGGCAGCACAGGCAGGGTCGGCGGCGGGGAAGACGAGCTCTCGGCAGACGACTCTATCGCAGCGGTTCGTCGGTCGGGCTCATGGTCGAGAGAGCAAGCGCAGGGCGGAACCGGACTCGGCTTTTTTTGCTGGCGTGTCTTGCGCTTTTCCCCTTGCGCCTTTCCGCTGCCCTTGCGCCTTGCGGCCACGTGTGGACTCTGTCCGTCCCGGTTTGAGTATATCGTGGGGCTGTTCAGCTCGCTTCTGTCCTAACTGCTCCCTCTCCGAGGGCAGCTAGACGCACAACCCTGCCCCCAGACACACTCGCATATACAGTTCCATCTTCGGACGCACCCGTGCGCACATTCGCGTATACGACGGATCGCATATCGCCCTTTGTAGCCTTTCCACGCGTTTTCATGAGCGCTGGCACTCGTCCAACCACCGCTGCAACCAGCAGCACCAGCCGGGCACCAGGAGCGAGTGTGCGAGACCAGGAGCCAGCTGCCGCAGAGGACAAGAACAAAGACATCGAATATACACAGAGTCCCCTTCGGCCATACTGCCGCAATCTGCCTTTCAACTTCCGCGATGCCATCAGCGTCGTCCACTTCCGAGACGAGTGTACCGGCTGGCGGCTGCTCGCTCACCGGTATCTCAATCGCCTCGTCGCCGACGTTACTCTGCTCATGTTTGTATCGATCTATTGCTGCATCTGCATCTGCATCTGCACGTATCGGCGCAACAAGGCCATGCAAATGCCAGGTGTGGGCGCCATCGGCTGTCGCATCCATGACTCACCATCGACGCCTGTGCTATTCGATCAAACCGCATACCCGCGACTCGCAGAAAGTGCCTCAAATCACTGCACGATGCGCGACCCAACATCCCCATTCTGAGAGTCGGATTTATGCTGCCGGACATTGCACCGTCTACGTTCGAGCATCAGTTTGTCGCCATCATGGACAGCCTGACGTCCGCCGGCTTGCTCACCCACAGCCAAGTTACGCTGCTCTCTCGCCGAACCCAGCTCTTTGGGAACTTTCCCAAGCGACACCATGGAGTCCAGTTGCTTCCGCTTGCTTCGCTTGATGTAGGGCCCCGACTCGGCATCGGCATTCCATCAAGATGGTCGTCAAATCGCGCTGCGCGATCCGTGTGCGAGGGCATCGATATCTCTCTCCGCTGACACCTCTCGTTGCCACGACCACCACAATCACTCCGCAGACCTTCGACAACATTCGCGTCTGTATTGTCCTCTCTTCCGTCGAGGGCACCATCACCATTCAGGAATTTTTCAAAACGCGAAGCTGCCCGCGAGTACTCTTTATTTCGGGTGTCCAGGGCATCAGTCGCAAGCGATTCGCCAAGCTGTTCAACACCGAGCTCGCCTTCTTCCCACACTTCAGCTGGGAGCCCGAGCCTGGCGACCTCCAGTTTGACCAGTCGGTACGGCATGTCTCCGCCATATCGGCGACCTGAAGCCCCTTGCTGTAGCATACAAGTGGCTGTCTTCGCCATAACAGCCCTTGCGCTTTCCATGACCCAAGACAGGGATACCACTCGGCTCACTCTACCGTTTCTTTGCAGGCTTGCCACGAAGAGAAAAAGGCGGTAGTAACTCCATCCGATCTAGATAAAGGTAGTTTCGAGACGTCATCGGATCCACTGGCTACTCGTCTGCCATTCACGCTAACTGATCGCCTGACTGACAATCCAGAAATGATGGAAGTTCTTGTAAAGTACGCCAAAGCCTTCGACATACCGCAGGAGGTTACTGCTCCAGCCCTCGCAGAGATCATTGTCACCAACTCCACATAGCCCCAGCACCCAACATCCAACAAGACAAGTGCACGGGGTTTCCACCGGAGCCATGGAGTGCTATTCGATCGGTCGCGACAGCTCAGTCAATTCGCTAGTCGCCCAAACTATATCGGCCGTGCTCGCTTGTACTAGCAAGCGGACTGCTCTGGAGGCTCTCAAAAGATGCGATCGGGATCGACAGAGAATATGCGCACGGTGCTGTCATCGGAGCAGCTGCACAGGGTCCAAACCGGGGCGTCTCCCTGGGATGACACAGGGCTCCATGCCAGAGACTTGATCGAGGCAATGTGGGTTATGCTGGAGCAGGAGGGTGAACATATTTGTGGTGAGATGGCAAGGATGGTGCATCTGGGGCGGCAGAGTCATGGCGGTCGAAACACGGCCGACGGTCAACACCGGTGCAGCGCAGCACGGTGGTCCTACGCTACTTACTCTGCAGGGGCGAGCTGGATCTTTGCAGTGACTGCTGCTCCGTCTGCTTGGAGCTTGACGAACCCGATTGCACCGTTCTCCAGTCCTGCACCCAATATGTAGCTGCTGACCAATGCGCAGTGATGAGCGTGAGTCATGGCCAGGAGGGAGGAACATTCGCCCATTCCGTCGTGAACGATACGATGACGATGCATACGGCGCACCCGGAGCTGGCGTCGAGACTGGCGCCGGCGAACTCACCCATCTGCGAACTTGGCGGGCACAAAATCGACAGCAGTCACAGCCTCTTCAAATTTGAGTGTCGAGACACACTCGTAGCTGTCCTTGACGGCGGTCCAAATCTTGATCTGTATGCACAGCGCCACATCGCATCAGCACCAGCATCAGCACCAGCATCAGCACCAGCATCAGCACCAGCATCAGCACCAGCATCAGCACCAGCATCAGCACCAGCATCAGACACATAGCCCTCTCTCGGGCGCTGTCACCAGCCACTCAGAGCGTCAGCTGCGGAGCACATGCTTAAGGCACTTACTGATTTATCCCGAGAGGCGGTAGCAAAGTAAATACCATCCGCAGACCACGACGCCGCCCATACGATGCGGGCGTGCGACTTGGGATTGCTATACTTGAGTTTGTACTCGCCTACACAATGAAAGGCGGCATATCCCAGAAGTTACCACAGTCAGTCCATCGCCGGAGCATAACATCGTAGTCGTTGTGCGGAGGCGGGTGGGCCGTCGCGAGCTGCAGGCGCGCCTCTGAGCGATGGGTTTGCATTTGACTCGAGACCACCATCGCTTCGACTGCAGCGAGCACTCCAAATGCGCACCATCGCGGAGTTCAAACACGGATATCATGCGGTCGCGTCCTGCAGTCAGAATTCTCTTGTCGTCAGGCGAGAACCGAATAGCTGTGACGGTCAAAGTATGGGCTGCCAGTGGGGAGCAGACTTCTTTCCAAGTGCTTGTGGATATGAGTCGGACAACAGCGTGCTCAGGCTTGGAGGCCTAGGGCAGCCGGAAAGGGGTCAGCAAGCTCCGAGGAGGCCATGTCGCTTTAGCAGACAGAAGCCTGTGGCGCGTGATGAAGCAAGAGACACAGCGACGGCTTACCTTGCAAGCCGAGGCAATCAGCCTCCCGTCGTGGCTGGCGGCAACGGCGATGATCTCGAAAGCGTGACCGTATCTGGCAACGTCACCCGAGACAGTGAGCATCTTAGTGCTCCGAATCGCAAGGGAGCGTAGGATCCCATCGCATCCGCAGATGCGCGCATCTGCCTTACATTTTGTTCACTTCCGGCCACAGCGTGTGCTGTGTAAGGTGCTGCTCCAGCGGCGGCTGGCTGAGAACTTCAAGAAGCGACGTTGGCGTGCTGGAAACAGCCGTGTAGCTTGACAGATTCCGGTAGTCGTGAGATGCTGTCGAGTTCTCAACATCCTCCACAAACACAGCCTTGTTTGAGAGGCCGAGGGCAGGGACATTTGCTCCGATAGGGCGATCCTCCTTTGGGTCGCACCGATCGCAGATGCAGTCGAGTCCGTTCCAGGATGCGGATCAGTCCAAGTTCTGCGTCATAGCAGAGTCCCAGCTGTTCCAAGCAGATCGGCGTGGCATGCAGTTGTGGCAGTCGCCGAGAACGATGTCCACAGCTCTGTTTGACGAGATGCCGAGGTCCGAACCGCTCCGCATAAAGCCACAGCACAGGTATCGCGCAACTCACCGGCCGATCTTCGGGACGAGCGTCCCTGGTGATGGCACCAATCGATTGGATGAACGTTCGAGGTGCTTCAAAGATGCGCACGACTTTTTCGTCTGCGCCGCTGACAAAGCTATGGTTGTTGATGAATGCAATGCAGTTGAGATCGTAGCCGTGGATCTGTGGCCGGGCGACCTCGTGCCAAGTGCGGACGTTCTCTTGCGAAGCTTGGTCTGATGGACGGCTCCAAGCCGCAAACAGACGGGCGGTTTGGTCTGTGCTGACGCTGACGACGAATCTGCCAGTTGGGTCCCATGACACGCCCTCGACAATCCCGGAATGGCCGCCCAAGCCGATATCGGGAGCCCACTCGGTCCTGGAGCCTGCACCGATAGAGGGACACACGTTTGTCAGCCACGTATGAGCCAGTTGATTGGCAGGGCAGACAGAAGCACACAGTCGCTGCAGATGTTGCGATGTGGTGCGGACACTGTACCTCGTCTGGTGCTGATCCACTCGTGGATGGCGCCGTTGTATCCATGGCCCAGGATGCGTTCACCCTGGGCACCAAACACGGCGCCGAGGAAGCCCAAGGGACTGCCGCCGATTTCACCCACACGGACCTATACCAATGAGGATGGCGTGAGTACCTCGGCGCAGATCGCTGCGATGGAGCAGCACGAGCAGGTCCGCTACTCACGTCGTTGTTCCACACGCCTGTGTCGGGATCGGGTGTCCACAGCATCAGCGACTTGTCGGCCGAGGCTGAGAGCAGCGACAGCGGCTGGGTGTAGCTGCCGTCTGGACCTAGTGGTAGCAAATGTGAGGCGCCAGTGCGATGGTATATATGTCCGCAATCAGTTGGATGCTAAACAGAATATCGGGCCTCTCTCCAGGCCTGTCGCATCACATCAGCACACTCTTGCAGCATCATGAAGGACGGGTGGCAGCATTCATATGGAAATGGCTAGCTACCGCTCTTTGGAGGTGCCCAGGCAACCGAGTGGACCCAATCTTCGTGACCCAGGAGAAGTGCATCGAACATGATTGTGTAGCGCTTGCGTCTGGCACGAAGACCCACAAAGAAGGAGATGAGTACCGTGCACGGCCAAGGCATCTGGTCGAACAGACACAGTGTCTGCTGGGTGGGCTGCCTGCGCGCAAAACTCACCGGTGTTCCTCAACTTGAATGTCGACCAGATGTGCCTTGGTGCTCAGCTGCATGCCACCTCCGAAAGAATCGGACCTGCAAGGGTGCAATGACGGATGAGTCTAGCGCCGAGATATCGCACATGCGCACATGTCCAGAAGTAGCCAGTGCTTGATACGAACATCTCGACATTGGCGATCGCATCCAGCAGGTCCCTGGTAAAGTCGTCCGCGACTATTTCTTCGGTCGCGGCGCCCGTCTGTGAGACAGTGTCTGAAATCTTCCAGATGCGAATGTACTTGTCCTGGGATGCACTGGCGACCATCAGATCGCCCTTGTTGAAATGCTTGGAGAGACTGTGGTTCTCGTGCTGGTCGGTGTAAACGGCAATGTCGACCGATCGCACCCAGTCTGTGTGTCCAGGCAGTGTCAACATCTTGGAGAACTGAGCCACAAAGCCGTAAATTGTCATGAGTCTATGAGTAAACGCATTCCGCTGAAGCGAGGCATGCAGAGTCTGCCATAATGCTTACCTGCGCACCGGAGCGGATGTAGACACCGAGCTTGTTGTCTGTGCCGCCGCTGATGATCACAGGGACTGGATGGGATTGGAGTCAATATGCGCATCCACAGAGGTCAATAAGACAGAGGCCCATCCAAGCGTCTCGATCAAGCGTCTCGGCCAAGCGCCTCAAATAATGCCTCAACACTATCCCTTGCGGCGAGAGTTACGACGAGTCGTTTGGGCAAGCATCGTGACCTTCCATCTCCCCACACGAGGACAGTTACCAGATGAGTTGGGCAGGAACGACAGGGCCAGCGCCATGGGGTACTTGGTTCCTGTTTCGATGACCTGGATGCACTCGACAGTGTCTGCCAAGCACAGCAGATGATGAAGGGGCCAGGAATGCTATGAGTGCCAGGGACTCGGCTGACCCGGGCGTCGTTGCTTGTCGAAAATGGTCCGGCCATGCTCGGTGTATATGGGCCGAGGCGATGCGACGACAGAAGCGATATCAACAGCGCAAGCAACTACCTTGGAGACCCACATCGAGCTTGAGTTCCCACACCCGGATTGTTCCATCCAGCGATCCAGTTGCTATCAGACTTGCGTCCTCAGGAAGGTCTTCGCCTCTGGTGGTCGCCACACACACTATCGTCGATGTGTGTCCAGAGAGAGTCGCAGTGCACACCCACTGGCAGCAGCAGGGTGTTTGCAAGTCCGTCCATCAGTAAAGTGGTCGAACCGAGCGGGTGTCCTGCCAGGGTTCTCCCAACGACTATTGCGACTGCGACTGCGGTTGCAAAGGCACCAGCTCTACCTTTCCAGAACTGTTTGGCCGCCAGATGCGGGCTGTCTTGTCGAACGAGCCCGAAACCAGACCAATGTCCCGCTGGTTCAGCCCTTTGCCTATACGACGAAAACCAAGGGTGTGAGCGACCTGGGCGGGCTGTGATCCATCGTCTCTCGCATCAGTGCATGCAGTTGGGCTTGGTCGAGATTCTCAAGACCAGAGACAGCCAGGATCTACACTTTGGCTGGGCCTCATCGGCGGTCGAGTGATCGCGAGCAGTCCGCTCAACTATCAGGAGCAGGAGCGCATGCTCAACGGGTGGGGACTTGCCGAGGTGGAAATCTACCTGAGCGAATGAAGCGGACGCAGTTGACTCGGTCGGTATGTCCTCGCAGCGTTTGATGCACTCCGCGATGGCTGGCGTCCTGCAGAATCGAGATCGGTTTGGTGAGCAAGCCAAGTCGTCTGGCCATCCCCTATCGCCAGCGGTCCAAGCCCGCACGAGGCCAATGGGCCGATATTCTCTGCCAGATTCTGCTTGCTGGCATCAAGCCGCGCACACCATTCGCTTGCACTGGCTGCCCTCGAATGTCGACAAGCACCTCCGAGTCGAAGACGGCCACCATGTGGTGGGCAGCGTATGCGGCCGTGCCCATGAGCGAGCAGTCCATGCCCTGGCTGACTCGGTTGCAGGCGACCGACGCCAATTCGAGCGACACGCCGGCTGTGCTCGCTTGGCTTGCCGTTGCTGCAGATCTGTCGCTTGCTGTCATCGCTGCCGGGTGTTTGTTCGTGCCTGGCGGAACCGGCCTTGCGGGTTGTGTCGACTGATCGTTGGGTGTCGGGGCTGGTCTGGGCTGGTCGGGGCTCGTCTGGTCTGGGCTGGTCCGAAAAAAACGAGCTGCACGTGATGCCAGCAGAAAACGCAAAAACGCATTCTTGGCCAGCGAGGCCGACTCTGACCCTCAGCGATCGATATCTCGGCCTGGACCACACCGCAAGGAGCAAAGGACCGCATCCGCACCCGCATCCGCCGCTCGAGCCGCTCAACCTGTGAGGCCTAGTCCGCTGCATTCGACCCCTGTCGCCCACCAAATTATTGCATCATGAGTTTCTTCGGAGCCAACCAAAACTCGGTTAACCCCCAGCGTTTGGCTGTTGCTGAACAGGAGCTGGTACGGATGGACAATGACGGCAAACATGATGCAGAGCGCGCTAGCATTATCTGCAGCGAGGATCCGGCACGGCGATCGCGAATGCCGCTGCGAACCGTCGATGCAGGCGCTCATGGGCGAGTTGATCCTGCTGCGAGCCGATGCAATCCGGGCTCGCTCTGCCGCTCAGCCAGCGAGAGGAACGTGGATACCCGATGCCTGCTACTTGGCTGACGCTGTATCTCTCTCATACTCAACCCGCAGGAAATGGTCACCACTCTGTTTGACAAGTATGTTCGATGGGCACCTCTGCTGGATGGATCTGCGAGATGTTTGTGCGCAGGATTGACCTCGCGCCTGGCGTGATTGTCGAGCCGCTTGGCATCATCAACCCCGGATCGTGAGACGGGATGGCTGCGACGAATCGGGGTCGCAGCAGCGGCCGAGCGCATGGCCTGCGATGGAGCTGCGATGGAGCTGCTTGTGGTGAATGCGCCTCGAGACCGAGATCCTTTGGTAACCAGACTACTGTCCCCCGCGCTTGCCCTGGATGCATCCCGCAGCATCATCAACGCCTGCCACAGCAAGTGCATAGCCAAGACCTACATCGAGGAGACGCTGAACAAGGGCGAGTCGGTGTGCGTCGACCGATGCGTTGCCAAGTACTTTGAGGTCAACAAGATTGTGGGAGAGAAGCTGACATCGATCGCGCAGGGCGGAGGCGCTGCCAATGTCGGAGGATTCTAGAGCACCAATGAGGGGAATACATTATCGCTTTCACCCGCACGACGCTGGCGGTGCTCGCTTTCACAGATGCGACCGAGTTCTGTTGTGAGTGCGGGGGTGAGTGCGAGTGTGAGAGTGAGCGGGAATGCTGCTCTGTCCCTCGTCCACACACGCCCTTCCACACCGCCCGGTCACGTGGGTCGCTGCCAGGGCGGCTTTGGGCTTGAGTCAAAGGTCGGCGGCAACAGCGCCCTGCCCTCATCTTTTGCATCTGATCAATCCCGAGCCAGCCCGATCCCCGCCCCGCCTGCCACGATGGTCAAATCCACCATTATCGCCCGAGTCGCAGACGGCCTTCCCCTGGCCGCATCGATGGACGACGAAGAGGTCTGCCGTCAGGACTGAAGCAGCATCTGTGCGAGGGTGCGAGGGGAGCGATGGAGAATGGAATGCGAGCTTCGTTGCCTCGCTGGCCATCACTTGTAACCTCCCGTCTGAGAAGACGACTGCAATACGATATGGACTGACGACCGTACGACATACCCTTGCTGCCCAACTCCCCGTTTGTGATCGCAGCCCGAAGATCTCACCGAGTTCAAGAACCAGGCCAAGGCGCTCTTCAAAAACCTTCACACCCAGTCGGAAACCCGTTGTTCCGTCGAGACCGGCCCGTTCGTCTTCAAGTAAGCGAGCGTCCTGTCCTTCAGCTCGTGCAGTACAACTGACTGGACAGCCATGCGAATGGTGTGGCGTGCTCAATCGATCGACTGACGCTGCGGCTATTACGTGTCGGCTGACCTTGGCCGGCATCCCATCCAGCTACCTCATAGAGTTTGGAGTCTGCTATCTATGCATCTGCGATCGAAACTACCCCAAGAAGCTTGCCTTTGCATATCTCAACGACCTGCAAAAGGAGTTTCAAGAAAAGTACGGAAACGATGTCAACTCGGTGGCTCGGCCGTACGCCTTTATCAAGTTTGGTATGGAACGAGCGAGTCTGGGAGGGCGGGGATACGGGCTGCAATCGCTCGGTGGCAGGGGCAGTATGTCAAATCCCACCGCAGTGCTGATCAACTGAGGCTGCCGAGCCTGCGCTTGATGGCCGCCGGCACTAACCCTCGACGACGATTTCCAGACACCTTCATCCAGCAGACCAAGCGGCAGTACAAGGACACAAGGACAGCCAGAAACCTGAACAAGCTGAACGATGAGCTCCAGGACGTCCACCGCATCATGAGCAAAAACATCAACGACGTCCTCGGTCGCGGCGAGGGACTCTCCAGTACGATGAGTGGCTTGACGGCGTCTGGTCCCTGCACAGTTTGGCCCCGGCTGTGCCCGCGGCTCTATCTGCCAGCTGAGCATGTGCGCACCTTCCGGCTGACAGCGCTCGGATCTAATGCATATACGCACTCCGCGCTTCGATCTTTCACAGGAATGCAGTCTGCATCGTCGACCCTGCGCGATAACTCGAAAAAGTACAAGGAC
This sequence comes from Polychytrium aggregatum, assembly GCF_025602895.1. Classification (NCBI taxonomy): domain Eukaryota; kingdom Fungi; phylum Chytridiomycota; class Chytridiomycetes; order Polychytriales; genus Polychytrium; species Polychytrium aggregatum. The sequence continues at coordinate 95,968 of NW_026516290.1, forward strand.
AAATCAAGGGATCTGCATCGCCAGGCGCTTCTGCAAAAGTACGGCCCTGTGGCAGCCGTGGGACTGGTTGTCCTCTTGGTGCTCTATGTCCGGTTCTGGTGGTGGTGATGAGCACGGGCATGCATGTACTGTCGATACAAATGTAGACTTTCCTTCCGCGCCTTTGCTTTCCTTTGCTTTCCTTTCCTTTCCTTTCCTTTGATGGCTTGCTTTCCTCCCCCTTGTTTTCTCCATGCATCTTCCTTTCTTCTCTGCCGTTGTTCAGTGCACCCGGTCGGCTTTATTAGCTCGCTCAATAGCACAGGAGGAATATAGCAGCACCTGGGCCATTCCCGGCACCTTTATCGAGGACAACCCATGATCTGGGCCTTGAAAGTGCGGGTGCCTTGATTGCCTTGGAAGCACCGTACAGGGCTCAGATGGATATCGGCCATGCGATCAAACGCATTCATGGGGCCCGGACAACAACGCAATCTAGATAATGGCTTCGAAATGGGTAGCCTCCTCTTCGTCGCTCGAGTCGTCATCGATCTCCTCGATTTTGTTGTCCTTGGGCTCGTCTGCCATGACCACATCGACAAAGCGCTCGATGCGATCCCGGACGGCCTCGTTCTTCTCAATTAGATGCAGGTTTCGCAGGATCGGATAAGCTTTCTTGGCCCGCAGGTAGTCGCGGCCGTTGCGAGTGTTGGTGAGCAGAAGCAGGGCCTCGACAAGCATCTGCCGCAGGTTGGCGTCGGTCTCGCGGGTCTTGGTGGGCTCAAGCAACTGGAGCTCGGCCGGCATGCCCTCGTAATCCTGGATGCATCCGCCCCCCCCCCGAAGCGAAAGAGAGTCAGTCGATGTGCCAAAGAGTGGTTAGAAGCCAGCATGGCAAATAGTCGCAGAGGGACCAACAGCCGCGGCTGTCGCAGACTCACATCCTCGTCGTAGTCCTCGGGACCCATCAGCGGAAGGAGGATGTAGACCAAGAGATTCAGTTCCTCGTTCCTCAGCAACTCGGCATGGTACTTGACATCGAAACAGCAGTTCTTCACGGTAGAGACACAGCCACCGCGGCGGATGATGTTGGGGTGCTCCGTGTATGCGGTAATCTTGGAGAGCCGCAGTTGCTGGTCGACGTTGGAGCGGCCCTGGAAGTACACCATGCCGACTCGGGTCGATGCGATGTTGGCAAAGACACCGGCCAGGAAGTGGTATTCGGCATCGGGGTTGAACTTTTTGGACTCGCCCCGGACAAAGACCTCCAGAAGGTTGTCGAGCTGGTGGGTGCGCTTCTTGGGAGCGTCGCTGTTATCGTCTGTAGATTTGGCCACGGGGTTGTTGTAGTTGTCCTCCGGGACAAGTTTAAGAGTGATGGGGGTGTATTTCGAGAGGTTGTTCAGGAGCATGCAGTACAGGTCTGCCAAGAGAGACTTGGGCAGCTATACAATCGCCGGCAGTCGGCATACCGGAACGGGCCGAAACGAGACGAAAAGAGACAACGGGTGTCAGCAAGTGTTCGCGACGGACGGACAGAGCTTGGAGTTACTGCCTCTCTGCTCACCAGGATTTGGAGGATAACATGGTAGATAAAGCCATCGCTGTTCAGGACATTGAGGATGTCGGTGTCTGCCGAGAGGTTGATGAGGGCGCGCAGAGCCTCATGGGAGATTTCCTGTTTCCAGCAAGTGGCACTGAGTCAGGTTGGCGATCAGGGAGTCCGACACAGCCCAGCCGAATGCCTACTTCCAGCACCTGCCCGATACATCTGCCTGATTCTGCGTTCGTCGCCCAACGCCGTTCCTCTGCAAGTCGGACGAGGGGCTCCGTAGTTTACCGGAGTGTCGTGGGTGAGCTCCATGAGGGTCTTGACGGCAGCACCGTCATCCTTCTTGAAGATATCAAAGTGCTGGTTTGTGCCGGTGAACCCGACGACGTGCTGGCTGGCCAGGAGGCGGACCTCGGGCCGCGAATCTCTCAGGAATCCAAAAATCTGATGGGCCGGTCGGGCGGACGGCGCAGATCGAGTTCGATGGACGAATGTCAGCGACGAGTGCGCAGAAGCCTGGCCATGTGGCGCCGTCCGAGTCTGGGGCAGTGTGCCGTACAGGCACAGTACAGGCACAGTACAGGCGCAGTACAGGTGCCTTACCTCTTCGAACTCTGAAGCCATGGCAGATCGCTGGTTGGTGCAGGGTGCAGGATGCAGGATGCAGGATACGAGATGCAGATTGCAGGACGGATCAAAGGCCCAGCCCCGAGCTCGCTGCGGCTTCATGTCCAAAAAAAAAAAGGGCTGTGCGACCAGAGGTAGGGCTGCGACCGTAACCCTAGCCAGGAGACTGCCGCCGATGCAACACCAAGAGCATCAATGTCGATATCGACATTGATATCGGAGCAAGCACCGGACATCCGGCGCAGGCCAGAGGGAGGCGGGCGGGGTGAGAGAGACTTGGATCTGCAGTTGCAGGCACGACAGGAGCACAATGCCGTCCGCCAGCCGGATCGAGATCATACAGCCGTTCGCGCGGTTGCGGCCGATACTGCTCCCGCTCCTCGACATGCCCGATGCTGCTGCCGCCCGTCGACATGGCCATTGCTTCTGCTGTCTTGCTGGTCGCCCGGCCTGCAGCCCAGTCGAGCTGGTGTGTGTCTCTTCGTGTGCGGATAATCGGCGCCGAGTCTTGTCCGCAACAGGTTTCTGCAAAACACGCCCGACGAACCATTTGCGCACAACGGCCCGCCTCGGCACTATCATCGGCATCTGCCTCGATCACCCCCCCCTCCAACAGGCACACCCAACGCCCTCTACCATTGCTGCTGATCCCGACGACACCGAATCGCATCCGCGCCTGCTGCTCGCCGAGCCCCAAAACAATCTATCGACAATGATCAAGGAAAAGCAGGGCCAAACTTGGTCCTCAATAAAGACTTCGCTGGGGCTCCTGGAGGGTGCGTCTGCAGCGTCCGATACTCCTTCCGGCCCCTCTCTCTGATCCCGCAGCATCCGCAGCATCCGCAGACTGCCGCTCAGTCTCTCGAGCGACTGCATAATCGACGATTGATACTACCCCCCCACCGCACCCAGCGCCTGGCGCCTTGGCGAGCTTTGCAACTGTTCGTAACCTGGCCTCGTTCTCGGATATGCAGATCCCTTTGATCCCCCGGAGGATACCCAAGTTATTACTTCGACCGAACGATATCGTGAGTCTTTGGTCCCTGTCTCGTCGGCCCAAGTCGCATGGCTTGCCGCCGGCCCATCAGTGCTCACTCACCCTCAGAGATCGTGCTGCATGCATGTATTGCCGTGGATGTCTACAACGCTCCACCGAGCATTCTGCGGCCCCTACCTTCCACTCTGCTGGCACTTGCTCATGCTCCTAACACTGCTGCTCCCCACACCATCTCGCCACTGATCCCACATCGGCCTCTTTGCGGCATCCTGCTCGTACTCTTTCGTCTGGCTGGTCGACGGCCTCGATGTGTTGGACGGCTGCCCCTGGCAACACCTGCTTCGCGACCCGTGGCATTCGGCATTCGGCATCTGCTGACCCCGGCGATCTCTCTGGACGACTTGGATTCGGGCTCAACAATCGTCTTATCAACGTTGCTGGTGGCACATGCTGGTCACCTCCTGGATGGAACATGGTCTCTGGCGGTGGGCATTCGATGCGACGGAACGAACGGATGCCCGGACAACGATATTCGACGGCTGCCCACAGCCCGCTCGATCATCTCGGACGAAGAAATGGTCATCATCACCTGCTCCCGATGCAGCAAGCCCCTCGTTATACCCGCCTTTGCCCGACACGCAGGTATGGGCATGGGCAGCCCTTGCCGACGGTGCTTCTGCTCGCCCGAGAGGGCCGCTGTGTGGGAAGGCCGATGGTGCACTGAGCGCTGCGACTGCCGATTGCGTGGTTGTAGATCACTGACTCTGTACTCGCCATGGGCTCTGGATTTGCACAGAGCACTGCTCAGGAGACACGTTGATGCCCGAGACCGCCGCGGCAGTGCTGATGCCATCGGCGACAGAAACAGCCAAGATTCCAGGAACAGCCCGGTCCAAGGTTTCGAAGCGCAAGGCCGACGATTTGGACGGTATGCGAGTGCGGTTGGAAGGAGATATGCGTCCCCACACACGAGGCAGATCTGGGCGAGGCGCATCGGCAAATGTTGGGCGAACCGCCAGTTGGTGCAGTTCGGGGATTCGCGGGGCTCGTCCACAAATATGCTGCATTCCCTGGGTGTCCGGGAGTAACTGCTTTAATGTCCGTGCTGTGCCCTCTGGATGCATGTTGACTTTGCTTTACCACAGGTGGGCACGACAAGTCGGGCGAAAGGTCCGGTGACAAGTCGGAACAGACACCGCCAAAGCTGACCAAGCTGCAAATCAAGTCTAAAAGTAGGTAGCTGTTCCTGGGTGCTGCTGAGGGAGGCTGCACCGGTTTGTTTGGGCCCGATAGCAACAAATACTTAACGGACTGCTGACGGAATGACTTGTTCTGTCCTGGGCCAACACAGCACCCTTGAATCTCGATGTCCAGTGCGGCGTTCCCATCGACGGCAACAGCCGATGCCTCCGCTCCATCAGCTGCAAGATCCACTCGGTCTCCCTTAAACGGGCCGTCCAGCGCTCGCTACCATACGACCAGCTTTACTTTATCCACATCAATCGCCAGAAAGGTGTGTATCATGGATGCAGGCCACGCTGTTCCCACGAGCGGCGGGAATGGTCGGGACCAAGCCCGTGTCGAGAGCGCTTTCGTAGTTGCTGGCGATGTTGTGTGCGAGCGAGTGCGAAAGAGCAACATTGCCGTGGGCGCTGGACTGACCTGGATTTGGACATGTTGAAACCCTGGATCACTCGACCGTGCTCGATGCCCCTTGGAAATCGCCCGGTGCTGTCGGATGCTTCTTGGCGCCTGGTTGATGCGACTGGATGGCATTCGACTTGCCTGCACCACGCACCCTGCTCTGGCGGTATTCCTTCGGCTCCAGGCACAAGCTTCACAGATCCCTCCAAGGCTGCTGGATCAGCATCGGCGACGGGGGCAGCAACTGGCTCTGAGGTCATGTCGATGGAGCAGGAGTCTGCGGCTGTGTTCAATGCCCTGCGCCGCAACCACGCCTTACCGCTGGCGACGCCCAACAGCTACTCGTACATCCAAGGCTGGAAGGCCTTTCAGCGGCGCCTGTCCTTGATTGCGCTGATCAAAGCGCCGTCGGTCGGCTCGTCAACCTCGGCTAGCCCGGCCACATTCGGAAAATAAAACGGTGTTTGTGTCGAGAGTCTGGCGACCCGAATGCCCAAAGAGGCAAGAAAGAGGAAAGAGGAGGGGTCGGCGGGAGGCCGGTATGCTGGTGGGTTGGCGAACAGCAAATATGCTGGCTCGTGCAACTCGGGTTTTTGGACGGCGGGCCGGCTGTTGGATGGCATGTCGGCTGTGGGAGACGACATCGGAACTCGAACCCAGGCGGGACTTATGATGCAGGTGGCGACCACCCCCTGCTGACAGCATCGATTGGCCGACCGGTTCGCATCACCCACGAGGACGACGATTGTTCGTGCGCCAGCGACAAGCCTTTCCCGTTTGCCTCCTGCGAGGGAAGCGAGGAAGCGGGGAAGCGACCGATGCGAGTGCGACCGATGTGAGTGCGACCGAGTCTCCGATGGCAGCGGTGGATATTATGCGATTGCGGCGGATGCGATTGCGGGCGGAAGCAGTGAAGCCAGGACTCTCGACTTGCAACATGACCAGGATGCGACATGCACCCAGGGCGGTGCACTGCCCTGGACAATGTGGCATTCCGGGCAAGACCCCGAGACACAGCGCCCCGCCCGATGATTGGTGCGGCCCGTTCCCCACCCGCGATCGGCGTCACCTGGCTGGGGCGCGCCGTGGCGGGTGGCACAGCGCTGCAATTGGTGCGCGCACCACAAGGGCGTGGCGCTGTGCGACGGCAGGCGCGCGGCCATGTGACGCGCACCCCTCGGCTGCTCGGGTGTACATGCGCATTGGGCGGGACGCTTGTTGTTTGTCGTCGATGTTCGTGTGGATGCTGTGGATGCTGTGGATATTCGTTGTGGATATTCGTTGTGGATATTCGTTGTGGATTATCGCTGCCAATGTTGACATCGCTTGTCGTTCCTGAATATCCACCGCTTGATATCCAATCGCTTGATATCCAATCGCTTGATATCCGCTGCTTGCCATCGCCGGCTCTGGTGCAGATGATCGAATCGCCCTCGTCGCCATGGACATGGGCATGATCATGGACACGGACGTGTATTCGCCGTCTCGCACAGAGCTCGTCGTGCCCGATATCGTTATGAACCCGGCTCAGCGCGCACCATGTCCACTCCCGCTGATCTCGGCTTGCCAGCCCCGCCAGTATGACATCGGCCCCGGGCTCGTCGTCGTTGTCCCCGTCGCCGCCGTTGACTCTCGTTGCCAGTCGATCCCGTGCCGGCCGACAGCTGCTCGGCACTGGCGCTTCCATGTCCCGGCCGCTGTCTTTTGCCACACTCCTGCCGTGGGCCCCCAGTGGCTGCTCTCCTGCGCTGGGTGGTGTGTTTGGTCAAGGGCTCCTGCTTGCTCCCAGCGCCATCGCCTCTCGCGCGTCCAAGCGACCCCCCCTTTTTTTCCCCAGCCCCTGCGGCATATATTCCCGCTCCTCACGGCCTGCCGCCATGCTGTCTTCCCTTCGGGCCTCTTCCACCAACCTCGGCGCTCCGCTGCCTCGCGGGTCTCCTCCCTCACCGGCTCGGGCGCAATGCATGTCCACGGTCATCTCTCTGCGCCGCTTGTCGTGTGGATCGTCGCTGGACTGCTTGGCCAGAATGCAGCTGCCGCCAATGCTCCCTACGACACCAAAAAATGCGTCGGCATCAGCTCTGACTCCGAGGCTTGGGCATGGAGCGATCCTACTCAAGGCTACGACATCGACGACAGCTCCTCGAGCAGCTTCACCTCGACCCTCCAAGCCTGCGCCAACAGCTGCTCGCCGACACAGGAGCTGCGTCTGCATCTCGTCAGCTGCGGATGGTTCGACCTCTGTCCCAAGTGCATGTGCTTCCAAAAGAGCACCAGTTTCCAGCCGTGCTACAGCAACAGTCCCGAAGGAAGCAGCCAGGACTCTCGAGTCTACTGGGTGGGTATCGGTTGGCCCCAGCAATGAACAGTGCCAGCAGACCCGTCCCTTGCTCGCTCCCATCCACCGCACATTGCAAAGTGCACACCGCCCGATTCTCACCGCGTTCGCTTGTCGTCCCCGACTTTGGGCTCAGTTCACTACACCACCACCACCACCACCTCCTCCTCCTCCTCCACCACCGCCGCTGCCGGCAACGTCACCCTCGGCCCCATCACCAACTTCAAGCCTGCCTGGACCTGGCACCTCCACCAGTATCCAGTCCTCTGCTGCCTCACCTGGATCAATCACTTTGTCCTCTGCTTCATCTGACGCTGCATCCGCCACCCCTTCCGAGCCGCCATCTGGAAGTGCCCAGGGCCTAGTCTCCGGGGGGCTTGGAGACGGCACCGCTACCAACCCAACGCAGCCCTCTGGCGTGCTCCCCACAAGTATGAGTACTCTGGCCGCCGCTGGCGCTCGAGACCTGAGCCAAAGCGTTAGTCCGAGTCTCCCCTTGATTATTGGCATTGTCATCGGATGTATCGCTCTACTGTCTATCGCCGTGGCTGTGGTTTGCTTTGCACGGCGCCGGCATAAAAGTGCACAGCATAGCAACTCGCCGGACAGTGAGCTGAAGACCATCAAAACCACAACACCGCCGCCGCCGCCGGGTCAGTCCGTCACCGAATTTCAAGCCGGCAGCCCTTATACCAGGGGCGTCAGTGATTCTCAGCGAGCCACCAGACCGACGAACAGGGGCGAGACACCGGCAGCACCCGCCTTCCCCAACCAGTCCTTTGACTCGTCGCGCAACTCGGCCTTCAACGACGACTTGTATCTTTCGAGGCTGTCCAGCGACGAAGCTCCGCTGATCCGGTCCAACTCACGCTATGGAACATCCCGAGCAGCCGACCCATCGTCGCCAGAGAGCACCGGTCGGGCAACTCCCACTGGCGCCGCCTTGTACACTCAGAGCGTTATTCAGCACCTCGTTCGGCCCTCGACACCGAGCCATTTGGACTCTTCCGCCTCTGTGACCACGGGCATGCAGCCCATCTCTGGTTATTTGGTGGCCGATACCCGCCGCAGCCGCTCGGATTCGAATCTGCAGTCCGAGCTTGGACACATGGCCCTGGACTCGGGCGCAGTCGGCAAGTTCTACCGGCCGGCCGGCGTCGACATGGCCACAGCCCTGAATCTGTTTGAATTTTTGGTAGCAAAGCATGCTCAAGACCCGACCGAGCGAGACCACGTCAAGATCTCGGTCGGAGATATTGTCGGCGTGAGGTACGTGTCGAGCCAGCGCAAGGCGATGTGACCGTGGAGTGGAATCACTTTCAGAAGGGCGAGGCAGAAAGAGCTATCGTCATCATGGACAGTGATCATGGCAGTCGTATGAACCCATGCTCTAACATTTGCCGTGGCCGCTGGTGTGCCTGGGATTTCCGCAATCACAGACGATCCGATGCCGTATCCAAAGCCCTGGTTAGGGCCGTCAATCTGATGACCTCGCAGGTCGGGCTGGTACCGAGACAATGGCTCGAGAACGAGCGGCTAGTTGCGCACCGACGCAGCCCAAGCGTTTCACCATCGTCAACGACGCTCGGGGCACCCCAGAGCCTGGCGGGATCCTCCGACTCTGCACCGACCGAGAGCCACCAGTCGGAGCACGTAACCGATATCTCGTCGGGGTCTGGCACCAAAAACTACTACTGTGCAGTGGTCGGCTTTGCGGCGCGCCAGACCGATGAAGTTGACCTGCGAGTGAATGACATTGTGGTAATCATGTAAGTTGGGATGCTGTTTCAGCCGCGAAGCGTTTTGGGCGATGTGGATATGTGCCTGGCAAAGCCCGAAACGAGCAAAGTACTTTGGTCCTGTCGAGCCTGTGTCTCGTTTGGAGCATTGCCGACTTTCGGACACGACCCGCAGCCCCTGCATGTGAGCCCGTTTTCCTGGTCGACTCATCCGTGTGTGCTCCCTGGCCTCAAATATCCTCAGTACCTCGTATGACGACGGATGGGCCTTTGGCATGAACAAATCCAGCGCCAAGTTTGGCATGCTCCCCATCCAGTGCCTCATTTCCATCACGGATGAGGACGCCCTTCGGATCCTGAGCCAACAACGGAGCATCCTTGGCCCGGCTTCGCCGCTTCGACCGCCGAGCTCACAGGCCACCAAACCACCTGGCTCGACAACCGCCCTGGAGGAGAAGCTTGGCCCTTCCCAGACCCTGCGCATCTTGCTAGACCAGGGCGCCCTGACACAAGATCAATACGATGGCGCCCTGCGCCTGGCGACCTTGATCTCAAAGCAATAAAAGCGACACACTCCTTTTCCATGGGAGGCTGCCTGATCCACCACCACCGCGACTGTTGCTGATTCGGCCATTGGCTGGTCGTGGTGGCAATCTACCTACACTTTATTCAGAAAAAAACGGGACAATATAGCCGTTTCCATGAACATGTAGTATGTGCTGTGCTTGCGTCAAGCAAAGCCACAAGAAATAAAACAGATCACTTTGGCAGCCTCCGAGTGAACACCGCCGGTCGCTCTCCGATCTCCACAATCGACCTGCATACTGTGATCATGTTGCGCGCCGCATTGACGTCGCGATTCCACACTGTCCGGCAGCTGGGATTCTTGCAGCTCCTGACAAAGTGGGAATTCGCAACACTGGGCGCATCGAGTCCTTCCAACCGAACTGGCTCCAGGCACTTGGAGCACACTTGCGAGGTGTTGAACTCGTTCGTCGAGACTACCTTGACGCTTCCATGATGGTGATTGGGACGGCGTCGGTGGTGCTCGAATTGCTCAAAGTACTGAGCAAACCGCTGCCTCCGAGGGCTGGATGCATAGCCCTTGCCCTGTCGCCATGATGCATTGCCAAAGGCGATCACCACATCGGTCCGTATCGGGGCGTGCTTCAGGACGGCCTTGCACATCCTGTCGACGGCCACTTGGCGTCTCCTGTGGCCTGTGAATCGATGGTGACGGGCCTTCTTGCCAAGGTGGAAGTCGAGCTGCACTCGCAGCTCCGGTCGCAGGACATGGGTGAGATGGACCTTGAAGGCCTCCGAGGACGACACCTTGGGCGAGGGGGTGGACGACATCCAGGTCTCGATGCTGAGTCGATACTTCATGGTGTTGTGCCACTTGGTGTTGGACGTATGGCCACACATTTGCTGGTAGTGACCATTGGAGAACGAGACCACCTCGTCTTGGTGGCCTGGTGCTTGGATGACCGCCGTGAAGATGGAGCCGACTCCAGGATCGATGCCAATCCAAGTGGTACGGTTGGGGTCTGGGTCGCCGATGTGGGCCTGGATACGCTGCTCGGCAGTCGGAGGAGGCTCGATGGTCTCGGTGTGATCGGTTCGAGGCAGAAACTTGACGAGACCGATGGTGCATCCAATTCCATCGGTGCTGATCTCGTAGTTGAACAGCTTCTTGTCCCTGACCCGCACTTGGAAGAGGGAACTACGCAGCTTGAAGCAACTGCGCCAGAGTCGATCCTGGTTGTTGACACCGTCCTCACCTTCTTCCTTGAGCATGTCCCTGGTGAGTCCAAGACGATGTTCGGTGTCAAGAAGTTCCCAGAGAGTGGCCGTGTCAATCTTGACATACTTGGCCTTGGCTGTGCATAGAGGAACTATCGTGCACACGGCCGGAGGAGTGTCCAGAGCGAGCTGCTTGAGTGCCCACTTGATCCTGGCGGCCAGCTTGTTGATCTTGGACTTGGTGGTGCCGAGCTCAGACTTGGCCGTGGTGAACCTCTTGTCGTCGGAGGGAATGCCTTGGGCAGTGAGCTCGTCCAGCTTGGCCTGGCGCTGCAGCTCGGTGACTCGGAGGGCGGGCATGTCACAGTCGATCCACTTGTGGACATTGTCGACCATCTTGTCCCGGGCGAGGATTCCCACATGGTGTGAGAGGCGATGGAGGGCCCGGAAGCGGTCCTGGTCGTTGCTGTACCGAAACTCGTCCAGGACGTGGCCAAAGTCCGGGTAGAGGAACTCGAGATCGGCCTTGGGTGGAGTCGAGTCCGGTTTCTCGAAGAGCTCAAGACAGGCCTCGATGGCTTCGTGCTTATGCTTGTTGGCTGGGAAGACGGCAGCGCAGAAGCGGCGAAGGAGTCGCCAGTAGGCCAGGTCGAGGTGGGTGGTGCAGTTGGTGGCATAGGCATTGACAGCCAGGGTGAGAAGCTGACTGTGAGCACCATCAGGCAGACGAGGGGCCGGAGGCAGGTCTGCGTGCCGAGTGGTCTGGTAGTCGCGAAAGGAAGCGACCAGATGCTCGTTGTATTTCTCATTGTCCCCGGTCGGCGAGAGGGCATCGGCCTCGACAATCTTGAAGCATTGGCGAACGAAAGCAGGGTGGACTTGGAGATGACGGGGACGGGAAGATCCTGCTCGATGCACCTCAGGATGTGCAGGTTGAGCAGCCTGGATGCCTCGAATTGGATCTGGGTCATGGCCTCGACGGTGGCCTGGATCTTGTCGCGGAGAGCGGGATTGAGACAACAGCCATCCATCGTCTGCTTGAAGCAGCTGAACTGAGGGGCGGATGACCTTCCATCCACGAGAGGGACGACAGAACTCTTGAGGGGCCGGTATTTGGGACACTTGCTAGTGTTGCAGCGTTCGTGATCGGTGCCATCGCACTGGCGACATCGCTTGCCAGTACTCGAGGAAGTAGATGGACCAGGCTCGGTGGGATCGACATCCATTGGATCTGCAGAAGCAGTGGTGGTGAGCGACGGAGCAACAGACGACCAAGCATGCGTGGGGTCAGAATACGAACCAGAGACAGGCTCCGACTGTGACTTGGCTTTCTTGGGCCTGGGTGGCCGAGGCTGGCCATCACCGGCACCCTTGCGCTTCGGAGGCATGGGGGCAGAGGATGCTGGATGCCTGCCAGTGGTACTGGTCAGAGCAGAGACTTTTTTTTATCGTACAATAGCGCGATGATCAGATCAAGGCGAGATGAGGGAAGAAAGCAGCAGGACGAAGGTGTGGCATTTATACCCGAGAGCAGGAACCCGTCTGCGCGGGCTGGTTGGGGAAGCGACCTGTTCAAAAATCGCCGAGAGGTTGAAGCCAGGGATGTGAACGCGAAAATGGCGGCTTGATTGGAGGGAACTCAACCCCAGAAGCGCATCGCTCGCTCAATCAGCCGTGGGAAGACATCTGGAAGCACCCTCCGAACGGCAGACTCAAACAAGGTCACCATCCCGATCTTGAACCCCTCGGACGCATTCAGCGCTGCTGCCTTCCTGTACTGATGCTTCACAATCCCAAAGAAGTTCTCGATGGGATTGAAGTCGGGCGAGGCAGGTGGGGTGAAGATCACTGACCATCCTCGGCGCTCGATGCAGTCCAGGACAGCCCGTGTCTTGTGCATGCTGACATTGTCCATCACAACCACAGAGTCGTCTGGGAAGGTCGCTCGATCAAAGAACTCGACCATCGAGTGTGTCTTGAATGATGTGGGGATGTACATGCGATGCAGCACACCAGAGTGGTTGATGGCAAATGCAGCCGAGACAGACTTGTGTTTCATGTGATTGCGCTGGCGAAGCGGAGCACCCTTCGGCGAGTATCCGTAAAGAGGGAAAATGGATTTCCTGATCCCTGTCTCGTCGACAAAAGCGAATCGTCGTGGGTCGATGGAGCGGACCTGGTCCCTGAACTGTGCCACTCGCTCATCCAGTCGCTTGGACTTGTAGAGGTGTGTTGCCCTCTTGTGTGAGAGACCTGCTCGCTGGATGGCAGTGTGGCAGAGTGAGAGTGAAACTTTCCTCTGGAGGATGGACTCGAGCTTGCATCGCAACACAGGACCAGTCTGGAACGGGTCCTGTTCAATCAGGGTGCGAATGACTGGACATGCCTGCTCGAAGAAAGTGGATCTGCGAGCTGGGACCCGGGATGGGTCATCCAGCTTGCATCCTCGGTGCCATCGATGGATGGTGCTCTTGGATACACTGAATATGGAGGCGACCTTACGCAGGCTATGGATGAGGGCGTAGCATCGCAATGCGGCGGTGCGAAAGTCGGATGTGTGGCGAATGGTCATGGCCAGCGCGCGATAACATTGGGTAACAAAATATTCGATGAATGGTCAAAAACCCGGGTGTCCCGTTTTTTATTGGATTGCCTGTAATCTCTTCCGGCCATCGTCGCCGACATGTCCCACACCGCACATTGCACATTGCACATTGCACATGGCACATTGCACACCCATGCCGGCGACGACCGCCGCGCTGCGCTTTCTCTCCGCGGACGCCACACCCGACACGCAGGCCAAAAAAAAAAAGGCACAACCCCCCAGAAAACATGACCGATGCTGGCCATGCTGCTCTGCCTCGAGACCACAAGCGATCCAGCTGGCGCAGATCAAAGATCCCGGTCTGTCCTCCTTCTCTCCCTCCTGTGTGCACCTTCGCCCTCCCACCTCGTCCAGACCACCTGCCGTCGTAGTCACCACGTCGATCAACCACCATGGCTGGATCAAAGAAGAATAAAAAGTCGGGTGCCAAGAAGACCGCAGATCAACCCGCTCCGGCTGTGGAGCCTGCCGCCGCCGTAGAGCAGGCCCAGGAGCAGGCCCAGGAGCAGTCTCTCCATGAGCATGCCGCTGTGCCGGTTGACCCGCCAGGTATGTGTCGCTGTGTCCGATTGCGATTTGCTGGAGCTTGCGACCGCGGCTGTCGGCACTAACGATCCGGCTCTGTTCTGCCTCCCGATCGTCAGTCGAGTACCAGACCTTCCCCCTGACCGTTCTCCTGCCCCGAAACCAGGGCCAGCTTCAGTTCTTGGTGTGTATCTTGCCTCGGCGCCGGCAACTCGGAATGCGATGCGATGTGGTGCAATTTGATTCCAAGATCGTCCCTATGGATTGGCCTGTACTTGGGCCCCCGAGCGTCTATCCAGCTGTGCCGATAGCCTTGCTTGGTTGGAGGCTCCGCTGTGTCTGTCTGCCTGGCCGTCTTGTCTGAGGCTGCGTGCACATATCTCTGGGCGTCTGGTTTGGCAAGAAGTTGTCCAGCCGCTGATTGCCCTCTCTGACGCTTGTGTCGGCCAGGTCCATCCCCACGTCACCATCTCGGAGATCCGCCAGCTCATCTTTGACTCTCCAGAGGCCAAGTTTTACACCTGCTTCTATCTGACCTTCAGCGGCAAGCGCCTGACTGAGGTCACCGAGCTTGGCGATATCCCGGAGCTGTCAACCGATAGTGCTCTGCAGATGATGGAAGGTACGCTTCGTACTGGCTGCGAGCCACTCTCTGGCTGCCGACATCGCCCTGTCACTTGCGGATTCTGAACCCGATGTGTCTCGCTTTCTTCCAGATGTCTATACCGACAGAGAGGTCCGTGTCCACATCACCCGATGCCGCGAGATCTTGACCAACTTCCAGTCGCCTATTCCAACCTTTGGCGTCGATCCCTCTCCCACGTTTCTGTCGACGATCAAAGTCGGCGAGCCTTTGGGTGAGTTTGTGCAGCCAGTCAGTGGGCAGAGCCGTCGCATTCACTGCTCGCATTCACTGACCTGTTTCGCTGGCTCCCGCCGGCCTGGGTCGGTCATAGATTCCAAGACCCACGCCTTCTCGGATTACGACTTTGATCACCCTGCCGACAAGTCTTCTCTCTCGGACTTTGTTCCTGTCACCTGGAGCACCGAGGGCGAATTGTGTCTGAAGCAGCTGACCATCTCGGCCTGGAACCCGCCACCCTTCTACCGCAAAACAGCCGGCGATCTGATGTACCTCACTGCCGTCACCCTCGACGATCAAGCCTTGCACATCACGGCTTCGTCCTCGGGCTTCTTTGTCTCCAGCTCCACCGATGACACCTTTGATCCCAAGCCCCATCCGACTCGATCCGCTCGAGCACACACCTTGCCGGGCTGCTTGTCAAAGGCCAGCCCCTCCTTCGAGACTACTTTTGCCAAGGTTTTCCAGGACGCCACTGCCCGCCATCCTTTCGAGTACATCATCTCCAACTCAGGCGTCTATCCCTGGGCCGTCCGCACCCGCAAGCACCGCGCCGATGCCGGCCGAGCTCTCGATGCCTATGTCAATGCTGCCGATGCCATGGAATCGTTTGGCGCCCGAGACTGGAACGAGGAGCTCCAGACGGCTCGCGAGCTGCCCAAGGACAGCCCCCAGGAGCGGGTCCTGCGCGACCAAGCCATCTTCAAGCTGCACTCGGAGTTTGTCGATGCCTCGATCCGCGGTGCCATGGCCATCGTCGATCGCAGCGTCATGTCGCTGAACCCGAACGAGGTCGATCAGGCCCAGATGTTCCTGCACAACAACATCTTCTTCTCATACGACCACCGCGAGAACTTTGAGCATATCGGCGGACCGGCTGCTGCCCATGTTGCCGTCAGCAAGGACGTTGATGGCGTTCGCGCCCTCTCCAACATTGATCTCGACGGCGTTTACACCCTCGGCACCACAGTCATCGATTGGAGAGGCTACCGCATCGTCGCGCAGACCATTGTGCCGGGCATCCTCAAGGTTCAGAAGGAGAAGGAGTCTTCGATCAAGTACGGCTCTATCGATGGCCGAAACCATGTCGTGGCTGACAGCGAGTTCCACGAAGCCGCCGCCCAAATCGCCGAGGCTCTGCATCTGGACGAGCATCAGATCGTCGGCTCCGAGGGCTCCCATCAGCTTTATACTTCCATCGACACCAAGGTAGGCCCAAAGACGTTTGGCTGTACTGGGCTGGCGCGATAGCCTCTACAGGGCCGTGCGTCATTCATGTGAAAAGTGATCGCAGGCTCGCCCCTCTGCATTCGCCCAACGAGCCCAAAGTCACCACCACTAACAGCCACTGACTTTGATCCGATTTGCCAGGGCGTTCTTGGAACGGACGGCCGCAAGTACTTCCTGGATCTGTACCGCATCACCCCACTGGACACGATCTTCCTGCAGGAAACGGCCGAGGAGAGCGACATGCCCAAATACCCACACGGCATCCCTCTTCTCCGCACCGAGCTGATCGAGCACTTTTACAGTCGCAAGGTCGAAGAGTTCCTCATCCAGAACCAGGAAAAGGTTGGTTTTGGTCCGACTCCCCGTGTCTGCGCGGGTAGTCGGGACTGCTGTAGATCGCTGTGTGCTGTTCCGAGATTTGCCGCTCGTTTGGCTGCCCGGGATCGCCTGGACAAACTTGGCTGTCGGGATGGTGACTCCATCAGCTCCGGATGCTACAGAGGGGCGCCATGATCAGGCGGCTGCGTTCGTGCTGGCAATCTGGCGCAAGCAACAGCTTTGTTTGGCTCAACGACAACTTGAATGGATGTAACTGACCGTGTCTTTGACCATATGGTTTGCCTATCCACAGCTGGCCAAGGCAAAAGGTTTGTGTTGCACCCCAACCACTGTTCACACTCCCAGATTGGTGTTTCTCCCCCTAACACGCATTTGCACATCTTTAGATGGCGAGATCGACCCCGAGTCCCTCAAGTTCAGCCTCAAGTTCAATGTGGATGCGCTGACTCAGTCTGTCGAAGGCGATGGCGCCGTGGCATCTTCTGAGCAAGAGGAGGTTGTCCGTGAAGCCTCTCGGTTCCTTAACGGCATTGCTCTGCCCAACTTGGTACGACTTTGGGTGCAGCCCCACGCTGCTGCCTTTGCGGTCTGGATTGTGCATGTGCTCACCAGGATCCTCGCTGCAGGTCATCCAACTGGTCAACTACAGTCTGAACATCCCGATCGACGGCGAAGGGCTCACGCGCTTCTTCCACCGCCGCGGTGTCAACATGCGATACCTCGGCAAAATTGCCAAGCTCTTTGATGACCTCAAGGAGTCGCCTGTGGCCTACTTGAAGGTGCGTTCTGCGGCAGTCGATGCCCGCGGCATGGTGCCGAGATTTGCGACCCCCAAGGGCCTGTGACTGCCATTGCCTGCCAGCCGGACCGATGGACTCACATCTCGCCTCTCGTCCCATTAGGACCTCTGCATTCAGGAGATGATTGCCCGCGCCGCCAAGCATATCCTCCGCAAGCTGCTGCGCGACACTCCAGCCTTCCTGGTTGCCGAATGTGTTGCCCACTTTTTCAACTGCCTCCTCTCCAGCAGCGACGCCGTGCTCACGGCTAATCTGGACACATTCCACCAGAACGTCAGTAACCTGCGCGCACTCTGTACGATTTGACGTGTATTGTCTGGTGGTGACTCATTCAGGTGGCTGACGATGATTGACGTTACTCTCAGGTCTTGGACGAATCGACGACCCTGCCCTTCTCGGACCTGACCCCGAGCAAGCTCTGGGGACTTGTGACCGAGGAGGTGGCCTGCCGCTTCCGATTTGCTCTGCCCAGCGACTTCAAGATCGCCAAGCCCACGCCCCTTGTTCGGTCGCTGTGCCTCAAAGTCGGTATCCAGATCGAGGCTCGTGGCTACGATTGGACCTCTCGCCATGGCATCTTCACTGCGGCCGATATCATCAGTCTGTATCCTGTCGTCAAGCACGCCGAGCCCAAGGTAAGCCTTCGTCGCGTCTGGGCCTGCTTGCACAAGTCGCCGCCTCGGGCCTGGTGCCATTCTAGCTTGGCCAGCCTCGCTTACCTTGGAGCGCTGCTTGAGCTCGCCTCTCGTTGGCGATCGCTGCATGGGACATGCCGGCTCCGGTGTCTATGGGCAGAGGCGACAGCGGGCCGCACCTGTCGCTACCCAGGTCTGCAGTTCTCACTCCAGTCGCTTGCATTCACAGACCAACTTTGGCGACGATGCTGTTGACAGTGGCATCAATAGCCTGGACAGCAACCCTAAGCTCGGAACAGAGCTGCTCAACGAAGCTCTTTCCATCTACGAGCAAGTCTACGGCCCGATCCACCCAGACACACAGCGCCTCTACGGCCGTCTCGCCATGCTCCAACTGCAGGCGCAGGAGACAGAGGCTGCGCTATCTCTCCAAAGAAAGGCCGTCATTTGCACCGAGCGAATCTATGGTGTCGACGACCCTGAGACTGCTCAGCAATACGTAAGTCTTTGCGGCTGCAAGGAGCAGCATCGACGGCGCACCACCACTCCGCCTGGTGTCGACAACTGCCGCGCTCCTGTGCCATCAGCCGTGCTCACCACCCTGCCTCACCAATGACCTCCATCTGCCCCCCAGATGCACCTGGGCTACTTTGAGTTCCTGAACGGCAACACCAATCTGGCCCTCACATATATGCGCCACGCCGTCAAGTACTGGGAGTTGCTCTCGCTCTCTCATGCCAGCGCCGAGACACCAACGGCCGACGACCACATTGGTGCCATGCTGGCCAAGCTGGAGGACTGGGAGCTCTCCTTCAAGTTCTACGAGCGCTGCACCGAGAAGAACGAGGCTCTGCTGACAAAGGACCATCCGGCCACCATCCAGTCGTACCAGGCACTCACTCAGAGTGCTCTCAAGATCGGAGACTTCCGCAAGGCTCTGAACATCCAGCGCTCTGTCTACAACTACTGCAAAGCCAAGCTGGGTGACGACCACGAGCGCACCAAGGAGATTGCCGATATTCTCAAGTCGCTGACCGAACGTGCGGTTCTGGAAGCTCGTTCGAAGCTGGAGCACGCCGCGGCTCCTGTCAAGACTGGCGGCGAGACCGTCGTTCCGGCCCAGCCATCGCAGCCCAGCGAGACCGGTGCCTCTGGCGCCAAGAAGAGTGGCAAGAAGGGCAAGTCCGCCGGAAAGTAGCGGCGTCGAGTGTGCGTCCGTGCGACACAATCGATGAGCGAGCCCACGACATCCAGGGTGCCAACGAGGTCGTTTGGTTGAGGATCGAGGCGCATGTGTCGCTCGCGCGAGCCGCCGATATGGCAGATTTCGCTCTGGAGCCGATGCCATCTCCATAGGCCGGTCGATGATGCAGCCGTTGCAAAATATAGCCAATCCAATAAAAACGGACACCCCGGATGTTGAACAAATATGTTATCACTCAAAACATCGCGTGCTGGCCATGACCGTTCAGTGATGTGCTTCTGGATCTCAAGCAAGGACGCTTTCTCGCCCAGATGGCTCCCCGCAAGCGAAAGGCACCACCCAGGCGACGGCGATTCATGCGACTCGATCTCCAGGTGTGCGCTCTCTCGTCCCATTGGACAGCGCCATTTTCCGCGCGCCAGCCAATCAAAAATTGAGCAGTCACGCCACATCCCAGCCAGCACCGCCATTCGAGCCTGCAACTGTCTCTTCCAGGCTCCCAGCACGATCACCCCCCGACTCCATCATCTCCCCTGCGGACCAAGCCTGCACCCACCATGGCCGCCGGAAGCAGCACCGTCGCCGAAAAGAACCGCGAGCTCAATGTGCGCACCACCTCCTACGAATTCTTCGGGCCCGTGGGCGCCGCTGTGTTGGTGCCGCTCCTGATCGTCACCACCCTGGGCCTGTTCCCGCTGTGCACCAAGGAGAGCTGCTCGCCGCTGGTGCTGGTCACGGACCCGCAGTCCGTGCTGGACAACATTGCGGCCCTCAAGTGGTGGGACTGGAAGGCCGCTGGAGTGTATATGCTCTGGATTAGCTTCCATTTTGTTGGCTACCTCGTCGTCCCTGGCAGGATCATCGAGGGCACGATGCTCCGCAACAACAGTCGCCTCAAGTACAAGATCAACGGCCTGACCATGGCATACCTGACGGCCGCTCTGCTCGGCGGTGCCTTGTACTTCTACGGGCTCGCCCCGTTCGTGTGGATTGCCGAGAACACCCTGCCACTGTGCACGGCCGCAACCGCCTACGCACTTGCCCAGGCAACGTTCTTGTACCTGTACTCGTTCCGCTCGAACACACCGCTGATGTCGCTCGTGGGCAACTCGGGCAACTTTATCTACGACTTTTGGATGGGACGCGAGCTGAACCCCCGTCTCGGCTTTCTGGATCTCAAGTACCTGTGCGAGCTGCGACCGGGGCTCATCCTCTGGGCCATTTTGAACCTGAGCTACGCCGCCAAACAGTACCATGAGCTCGGCCGGGTCACCAACTCGATGATCCTCGTACAAATCTTTGAGATTTACTACGTGCTCGATGCGCTGATTAACGAAGAGGCAATCCTCACGACCATGGACATTATCCAGGATGGTTTCGGGTAGGCGAGCGCCCACGATGCAACGTGCTCCGTTTCGCTGACTCGGAGGATGTACTAATGTCTTAATTCCTGCCGTGTCCCCCCGCTGTCGTTGGCTACGCCCAACTTGCCCACATCCAGGTTTATGTTGACCTATGGAGGTGAGCCCCTGACGACGGCACCTGCATGTGAACTCGGGGTCGTATGCTGCCGCATCGGCAGCTGGCTCTTTCCAAGATCTAACACGCACTGGCCGGCCTTTCCTCTCCCCAGATCTGGTTTGGGTTCCCTTTGTGTACACCCTGCAAGCCCGCTACCTCACCCTGTATCCCATCGATCTCAGCCCCGCCGCCCTCGGTGGCATCCTGCTGGTCAAGATCATTGGCTTCTACATCTTCCGCAGCTCGAATCTGCAGAAGAATGACTTTAGAGCCAAGCCCGACGCCCCGCATGTCAAGAACCTCAAGTTCATCCAAACGGCCTCCGGCACGCGGCTGCTTGTGGACGGCTGGTGGAAGTGGTCCCGCCATATGAACTACCTTGGTAAGCACGGAGAACATCCAACTCGGAGCATAAGAGAAGGCGACATCCAGACCCTTCTTGCGCAGTACACTAACGCCGTCCAACGTTCCGCATCTGCAGGCGACTGGATCATGGGAATTGCGTGGTGCCTGCCCTGTGGCTTTGGCCATGCTATTCCGTACTTTTATGCCCTGTACTTTGCCCTCTTGCTGGTCCACCGAAGCCTCCGCGACGAAGAAAAGTGCCAGCACAAGTACGGCAAGTACTGGGACGAGTACCGACAGAAGGTGCCCTACTATATCGTCCCCTATATCTACTAAGCAGCCGCTCGGCGTGCTTGCGTGAATATACTCTGTGCAGCCTCCATAGAGCCTCCATAGAGCCTGCGGCCAGACGAGATGCATCCCATCGGGTGTTGACGGGACGCAGCCCGACCGCATCCTCGCTCGTCCAGCACCGTCTCGCTCCAAACAGAGGCTCACGGTGACTCATTCCAGTCTCATCCGCCCCTCGGTTTCTCCTCGGTCCCCTCTCGGCCACCCCTCGGTCTCCTCTCGGCCGCCCCTCGCCGCCCCTCGCCGCCCTCGCTTCCGATCGACGCTGCTCGAATCGTATCAACTCATGATTACTCCTTCGCGGTCCACTCGCCCTCCTCTGTCCCCATCATCTGATCCGACGCCCGCCGTGCTTGTTTCTCTCGCATTGTTCTTGCGTCGCTCTTGCGTCGCTGTCGACGTATAAATACTACCCCGCGCTGCCTGCGACTCGCCTGCCATGTCCAATATCCACTACATCTATCCCGATTCTGTTCCTCCTTCATCCACCCCCACTCCCCTGTCCTATAGCACCGTAACCATGATCTCTTCTCCCCTCACCGGTCTGCCAAAGACCACCATCTCGGACCAGATCCCTTCCGACGAGAAAGATCTCTTGAACACGCTCCACAAGTTCCGGCACTCGCTGAACAAGTGGAAGCGCGAGAGCCACAATAACGTCACCCTCGCCGACATCAACCACCACTGCGTCGAGCTCGGCAAGGTATGCGAGCATCCGCTCTCTGTGCATTGTCTGTGCTTTGCTCGTGCTCTTGCCAGCTCTTGTCTCGGCACTGGGTGCATGGTAAACTCAGCCCATCGTCTCGTTCTATGCTCTGTCGATACTCATTGTGCTCGCCTTCGCATCCCCCACGCCCCCCTTCTCCATCCGCCTTCGCACCCGTCCCTTCCCCTGCCCCTGGCTCTCTCTCCCTCCAAGATGATGCAGTGTCTGCGGGAGGTGCGAGAAAAGCGTGGCGGTCTGCCCGGCGACCCCAACAGACTCGACGTCGTCCTCGACTCGGTCTGGGGAACCCTCTTCAACCTCTGGGGCAAGGTCGCCTCGGTCGACGAGAAGCTCTATCCCACCTACACCCATCTGATTGCCATCTCGCGCAAGCTCGACGAGTACAAGCGAACAGGCGCTTTCACCATCGAGGACGTTACGGCGTACCAGCTGCGCGTCGCCCAGATCGAGAACAAAAATGTCATTGACGGCAAGTTCATCAGCCCCCGAGCGGCTGCCGACCCCGATACGCCCAGCCCGCCGGTTGTCCTTGGCGGCCAGGCTGTGCTCATGGGTCTTCTCAACCGCATCCGTAAGTACTTGCTCTCTGGGTGTCTCGCGGATCCTTTCTGCGTGTGCCTGCCTGTTGCGACGAGCGATCCCTCCATGGCAGCACTCTTAACTCCTGTCCCTCGCGGTTTCGCTCCCTGGCCCATTCGCACGTTCCCACAGACCGCACCCTGGAGTATCTGCTGGGCATTGCCGACTCGGTTGCTCCCGAAATGCAAACCATCTATGCAAAGCTCATGGAAACCTCCAAGACTCTGCAAAAGTACGAGCACTCCAAGACCTACACCCTGGACAGCCTATACCCCATCCAAACCAACCTCACCGAAATCGACAGCCTGCGCGTCAATGGCTCGTTTGTGCTGAAGGACGGCTCGATCCCCGCCGGCCAGGCGGCCCTGATCGGCCTGCTGGACTCGTGCTTCGAGACCCTGCACCGTCTTGTTTCGTCCAAGGACGAAGTCACTGGCCCGCTGCGCCCGCTGTACGAGGAGCTCTCCAAGATCCACGCCGATCTGGAATCGGTCCTTGTGTCGGACCGACGATGGGAGGTCACTGCTGCCGACCTCGAGCCCATGCAGGCCCGTCTCGTCGAGATCGATCGCTCCAGCGTCAACGGCATCTTTTATGGCGAGTCCACGGGCGAGATCCCCGCCGGCCAGGCCGTCATCCACTACTTGCTCCACCAGTGCTTCAATCTCATCCATGCCATGCTCTCGGACGCCACGCCGGTCTCCGATGCACTCTCTGGCATATATGAGCTGCTGGTGACCTGCCGCGACCGCCTGCGGGAATCCAGAAAGATCTTTGTCCGCCAGCAGAAGCTCGATGAAATCCAGCCCGAACTGGACGCCATCGCCGGCATCCTCAAGACACTGGAAGACTCCAAGCGCAACGGTGTCTTTTACGGCACCGAGTTCCTCAGCGCAGACACGGAGATGTTCCAGGAAGACTCGAGCTATCCGGCCTCGATGGAGATTCCCGAAGGCCAGGCCATCCTCTCTTCGCTGCTGAGCGAATGCTACGAACGACTGCGCGAGCTCCGTGTCGTTCTGCTCTGGAACAGCACCACGGATGCCCCGCCTGTCGCCTCTGAGATCTGATGATTCTCTGCGACCTTTTTCTTCCTTTCCTTTCACTACTGTTATGATGATTTTTTGGCCCCAGCTGCATCCTTCTGATCGCTTTCAGTCAGCCCCTGGCACGTTTGAATCTTTGCTCCGCGATTCGCACGGCGCTGTGCCTACTGGGCGTCTGCCCGAGCGCATCATTTGAGGATAGCTTCTGTTCGAATACACCCACTGTACAGATCCTCCAGAATATCTCGTGGCGAGTGGGCTGGCGGAGTGATCAGCAGAGAGCGGTTGATTCCTCGCCGCCACTGTCGCTCTCTGTTCCGGATCGAGATCGGCCTCTCCAGATGTCGATACGACCGACATGGTCTCTCCAGACGAACATTCGGATCCGCCCGGCGCTGCCCCTCCCGCAGAGCGACACCGGCCATCCGCATGTTTGTGGCCCGCAATTTGGCGGGAATCGGGTGTGTGCCAGCGCAAGTGCCCAGGGAGCGGACTGGCCAAGAAAGCCGACTTTCTTCGTCCCACAACCACCCCTCATTATCAACCAGCTTGGCCGGCACCGACTGCACCATGGAAACCGATATCTCCAAGAACACGGGCGTGCTCGACCGTCCAGACGGTGGGGCCAGCATCTACCAGCAAATCGACATGCTCCGAGACCACATTGATCGCGCACAGCCGCCCGAGAAGCCTCTGCCTGTGATGGCATCGCATCGAGGCCGACTTTTCTCGGCTGCCTCGCAGCTGTGGCTCCTCTTCGTCTATCTTCTGCGAGATGCGCGCAAGAATAAGCGCCCGCTGCTCATGGGATGCACCGCAATCGCCCTCGTTGTGGCAATTCTCAGGTGAGCAGCCCAAGACGCTGTCGGGGGTGGGTGCTCGTCGATCGGATCTGCAACTGGAGCTCGGGCTGCGGAGAAGTGCGTTCCCACGCAAGTCGGTGCTTGACCCAGCGGCAATATCGCTGCGTCGGTGCGAGGCAAAGGCCACCACTTATCCGTAGTTCGGGCCCATTCGATCCCTGGTGCACTCAATGCTGCCTAAAACCAAAGTGCCGCACAAGACTTTGTCTCGAAGGCACCTCTCATCTTTCTCAAGCTCTCGGAAGACATTGTGAGTTATCCGTCCGTTATCGAGGGTTCCAGCCCATCAGCCAGTCGGCTTAGAAGCCAGGAAGCATGTTTCCGCAGCCAAATCCTGCACTCTCGTATCTGATGCGGTTCGATACCAGCGAGCTTGATCCCCCCCAACTCGATACGTTGCTGGAACTAACGAATGGTTCTTCGCCCACGCTCTGCAGATCGGAGAATACGATTTGGTTGGTGTTGCCGGCAACCCGAGGGGGACCTGTGCAGGAATACGAATTGGGCCTGCGCTCTGCGGGATATGCTGTTTCTGCACATGCGTCTAGGCAGGGAACAGGATTGACATCTGATTGCCACCCGGCCTGGACTCTAAATAATCCATTTTGGCCTGCCAGCTCTGCGTCGGCCAATCGACGTCGGCCCAGCCGATCCCTCTTCTCAACTTCACTTCGCTGAACGCGGCACTGGACGGCACAACCTCACTCGAGGGTGCATCGCCGAGATGGCTGTTCCCGTCAAGAATCAGGAACAGTCAAAATGCGTCGGACTGGAAGCATGCCTATCTGCTTGTCGTTGACTTTGAGCTGGAGAAGGTGAGCAGACAGCGGCCTGAGTTTGGATCGACATGTGGGCTCATCTCTGGACGTCCTGAGGCCACTTCCTCTTTGTCCAAGAACGTTCCAAACTCAACCATCCTCGGCTTACGCTCGGCCAGCGAATCGGTCTTGCCAGTTCTTGGCCGTACCAAGAGCTGTCGCAAGGTCAGATCTCGATCACAGCGTCGCTCCTTCCGCAAATCCACGTCGAGCCCAACAGCAACCAAAACGCAACCGTCCAACTCGCGCTTGCAGACTATCTCCAGGTATAGGGCTTGTTCTCGTCGCTCAGCGTTTTTGACGATGCAAGCTCTACAGAAACAGCGCTACGTAGCTACGAAAGTGGCGTTGGGGGAGGGCAAGAGTTGCCGAGTCACCTCGTCTGGCCCTGATACGACTCAGTGCTGATTCTTGCCCGTATTCAGCTCAGCTTGCCATCCCTTGGTGTCGCAGGACAGGGCGGCCCATCCCAAAGCTTTGATGTCCTGAGTGCTGTACTGCCACCCGGATCCAACTACACCCTCAGTCCGCTCTTTGTTTCTCTGCTGAATCCAACGCTGGCCAACACGATCAGCGAATCGTTTTCAAAAGGTGTGCGTGTTGTTCCGGAAGCCATCTTTGATTGACCCGTGCCTAGTGCTGATAATTGATCATTGCTCTGTGTCCCGGAGCAGATTCATCTGGAAATTACATTGTCGATCAGAACGGCGTCACAAACTTTGTCAACAACTCGCCTCAATACCAGTTCAACAACAGCTTCGTTGGTGAGTACGGCTGGCGCCACCACTCGGATGAAGCCATCTCATGCGCTAACCCCACATGCGGCTGCATCGGTTCTTTCCGCTGACAAGTCATGGATGGCCTTGAGTCTCCATTCGGAAAGTATCCCAGCAGCATCGGCAATGTCATTCTGATGGACTATCAGACTGCGCAAGCCTGGGGGCAAAACATTCTCGTTCAGGCACAAAACGACAGTGTCCTGGGACTTGTGCTCTCGCTCTCGCAGTCTCCGAATGGCACGAGCGGGTTTGATCCATCAACCTTCCGCCTCAAGGTGAGTGTGTTGGCGAGCATGCGTTGTATACATCCCTTCAATATGTTCTCGCACTAACGTGCCATCATGGCGCTCTCATCACAGGATTACACGATGCTGGTTTCGATGATGATGGCAGATCGCGTGCAAAGCTACCTCGAGGATGCCACCGCAAGGGTCGGGGACCTCATTTCATTCTCGAACGACGTTTTCCTGCGGCTGGGCACCGACTACCCCATGCGATGCTACGATTTGCTATCAAACTCGTTGGATGTCACGGATTTGTTCCGAGTGTACTTTCAGCAGGTAACCACACTGGAGCCAAGGTTCATTTGGTGGCTGCGCTAAGGAAGAGACAATCACGGCCATACCCTGTTTGTTGCAATCACACTGCTTTCGTCTGGCTCATGGACATTCGCTACCGCTTGTCGCTGTTTTCTTCCAGGCCCTGCTCGTCGTTGTAATCGTGCTCGTGTTTCTGGGATGCCTGGTTATCTACTCAGTCCTCCTGACCAACGTGTCCGAAAAGACATATGAGTTTGGAATGCTTCGGATGCTTGGCATGTCTCATGGGCATATTGTCAATCTACTGATCTCGCAGGTATGGCTGGGTCTGCTGCACCTGGATTGTAGACAACCAAGGATGTCTTGGAAAGATCACCCGACACGCTGCAATACTGACAATATTGTGCTATCACACACCGACTTTCAAACGGTGCCTTTGCCGAACATCGCTTTGAACCCTGCAAGTATCTGTTTTTGGCAATTCCAGGCGTCAGCGTTGGGCTGTTGGTCGGATTCCTGATCTCGCTTGGAAGCAACGGCTACATATTCTCGTTGACCAGGATCGTGCTCGCGCCTGGACTGGGTGCCGTCCCCATCGCCCTCGGAGCTTCCATGGGTTTTGCCTTCCCACTTATCGGCATTACTGTGCCAATCCAACGTGCCTTGGGCAAGACTCTGCGCGATTCGCTCGACATGTTCCACCACATGGCTCTCCAAACTTCGGCAACAGTCCAGACAATGGAGAGCCTTGGCGTGAGTCCGACCCATTCACTGCTCGCTCTGGTTGTCGTCGGAGTCGGGCTGCTAGTGTACTGCGGATCTCCATTGGCGTTTGTTCTCGGCGACACCAGTCTGTTCTTCACGATCATGACGACTCTATTGATAGGTACGTTGCTAGCATACCCAAACACGAGGACAATATGCTGGTCAACCGACAGAGGCGGCAGGCTGGCAGATACCGTGAGAGCTGCCGCCGTCTGTACGGCGTCCTGCATGATGAGACGCGCAGCGGCGCAGAGCTGTTCAGCTTGTATCTGTTGTTCAGGCTGCACTTGGGCATTTTGGAACTGCCTTCTCCAGATGCATGTCATGGCTCTGGAGGTTTCTTGATCGACGACTGACACATCTCATCGCTTTGACACGCCGATAAAAGGCCTGATCATCGGACTAGTGGTCATCGGGCACGCACTTCAGCATCCGCTTGAACATGTGCTCGCTTTCTGCATCATATGGGGCGCCGATCGACCCCTTCACAGCGTCGTCAGCAAGAACTTGACCGTCCACCGGTCGACCAACTCGACGGCGTCGCTCATTTTCTCTCTGTGTCTTGCATTCATTATCTTTGCTGCTGCCATGTTTGATCTGCAATCCAGCTCGTTTTCAGAACAAATCGAGTGGTCGCAGGGATCGAACGTCGTTGTTTCCAGCAGCAGCATCGGCACTCCTCTAAACGCATCGGCCCTGCGAGAATATTTTACGTTGCTGCAGAGCGGCTCGTTGGAGGACCGTGACCCTTCCGTTGTCGAAAGCTTCAGCTTCGCCTCTGTAAGTTCCGTCGGCTGTGGTAAAGCGGCGTCAGAGCGACATTTGGCGATTCCGCGAGACAGCATGCATCCATATCCACTTTTGGCTTACCTGTCGCCCCTTGTAGTTCCCGATGAACCAGGAAGCTGTCCTGTCCTCATCTCAGCTTCGCAGCTTGGTCTCCATTTCGGCCTTCACGGTGTCGGTACAGATTACCGCACTCGAATCCAGCTTTCTCAGCTCCGTCAACTCTCGGTACTATGTTCCCTCGGCGACAGACGAATCCCTCAGCTTTCCAATGACCAGCTCGGGCAAGCCCGATATTTTCCAGACACTCTACAATCCCTCTGCGCGCGCCATGCTGCAGGCACCGCTCGACCCGCCGCTGCTCTCTGATTATGTCGCAACGGTCGATACTCAGTTCATGAGCCACTTCCAGACGACGCCGCTGATACCAGTGATCATTGCGGACTCTCTCAAGAACGACATCATCACCGTCAACCAGCATTTGATTCTTGACTTGTCGGTCAACTCGGCCCAGGCATCGGACAAGATCTTCATCGTCAAGCCGATAGCTGCCGTGGAAAAGCTCCCCGGGTTTCCCTCTATCATACAGCAGTCCACGTCAAACACTCCCCTCTTCGTCACCTTCAGCGACTATGCGTTCCTGCTCAATGTGTCCTATGGCGCCTCGTCTCTTGCTCCGCCAAGCAGTGGAATCTCGGTTCCCGTCCAGCGAGCATTTGTCAATATCCGGGACTCGGCTTCAGCAGACCAGAAGCTCGCTGTGGTTAATGACCTCAACACACTCGTCACCGGCAGCACCTTCACCGTCACCACGCTGGATCAAGAAGTCAGTGTTACTGCGGCAACATCAAGCAGTATCTTGGTCATTTTCTATATTGGTATGGGTGCATCCGACCATCCCATCGACCCATGTTACCAAGCCGCCCGAGCCGACTGGCCGGATGCAGAGTGTATCAGCGATCGAATGTGTGCTAACAGCAATTCTCTCGGGGATGGCGTTTCACTTGCATAGTTTCTTTCGTGGCTGTGATCCTGTGCTTCATTGTTCTCTGGGTCACATTCCTGGAGAACATGCGAAGCAGCTCGTGGGAACTGGGGGTGCTCCGATCAATCGGGTTGGAGGTGAGTCTGGCTTGCATCCCGGCAGTGACCGTCGACTGGGCTAGACTCTTGCGACTGATGGCGCTCGCTGATGGGAATGTGGGGGAGGGTGCCCGTGATTGCCTTGGATACTGGAGCCAACCGACTCTCTCGTGTACCAAAATCCCGCTGCCACTGTGGATACATGTGATTCGTAGAAGCTTCAAATCGTCAAGATATATGTGTATGAGGCAGTCTCCCTGCTACTGGCATCGATGCTGGTTGGCACAGTCGTTGGTGAGGAGCCGTACCAGCGCAATGTCGTGGCCGGTGCTTTCGTCATGTATATCTTTGCGTTCCTGGCGGCGGCGGCGGCAGGCGGTTGGCGGCGCAAACCTGTTTCTCCTGGCTCACCACCAATCCAACCCAACCCAACCTAACCCAACCCGCAGGCCTACTCACCTCCGCGACGCTGAATCTGCAATTCACAACATTCCTGGACCTCCCCTTTGACTTCAGTTTCCCGCTCGGATTGTTCATCTTTACTGTGCTGGTCTCGTTGTCGGTTGGCGTGCTGGCGTCGGCAATCCCAGCCAATGCCTACAACCGGATTCATGTTGCGCAGCTACTCAAGGGGGGTCTGTAGAAAGCAGGCTCGCTTGTTCACGATGCTGGTGGCATCTGTCCAAGCAAACAACGGCGGAACCCAATGGATGACGCATGGCCGAGCATCCGACTCGCTGATTCTGAATATGTTATCGGCCACCAAGACACTATCGCATCGAGTCAGCACAGCACCGATGGGCAGAGAGAAAACAGAGTGGATCTATTTCGCTTCTTCAAAGCAGCAAAAGGGAATCGCCAGACGAGCAAGAGGGAGGGGGTCGGGATCTCGCATAAATATAAATACGCTCAATACAAAGTACAAAGGTATGAATGGATAGGAAAGAAGCACAGAGTCGAAAAGAGAGGCAAAGATAGGGAGTGAAGTGGAAGTTGTGTACACGAAAAGTAGGAACATAAACAGCCACGCCAGAAGTAAACCACAAATTCCCACGGTCATCGACGACAAGCTCAAATATACAGAAGGGATGGTCGGTGGGCCTCCCTCGCTGCTTCATCTGGGGGGTGTTTGCCTGTTCAGTCATCATCCCGCAACCTAACCCTCTATGCTCCTTCGGACAATCCGCTGCACCTTCTTCTTGAAGAGAACGGGATCGTTTCGCCACTCTTTCTGCTCAGGCAGCCGCAAAAGGCAACACGGAGAACGGGGTGCAGTTTGTTAGTAACGTTCGTCAAGGAGGAGATGCGCAAGCGGGGATGATACGTGCACTGGGCCAAAGACAACAGGACAGGCTGCACACACGAACGTGCCCAGCCGCAAACGTGGCGGCAGGCGCCAGATCGGCGAGTCAGGCGGGGAGCGGGGAGACAGTCCCGTGCCAGAATCACACGATCCAGGAGGCTGATACGTACTCCTGCCTCGATGTTGGCGGGCGATTCGTCGTTGGGGCTGCTGAGCATCGAGATCACGCTGATGATGATGGTTTCGACGGTATGGATAGGAAGCCATCGTTCCGACGCCTGCTCGTAGCCGTACTTGTCATCGCCTTGGGTGTCGTGGGATTGAGAAGGGTTAGGCTCACGCCACAGCAGTCGCCCTCCTGTTCTGGGCCGTGCGGTTGTGTCGAGCATTCTGAACACACTCTGAACACACTCTGAACACACACATTGAACACCTACCTGGGGCGTGGAGAATGGAGATGCAGACATCGCCGTTGGGATACACGTTGGGATGCCACATGTCGCTGGTGAATTTCATCGTGGGCGGCATCATCGGATAGGATTCGGGGAAGGACAGGCGGGCGTTGAAGAAGCCGCCCTCGCTGCAGGGTCCAAAGCAAAGCAGCATAGCGCAGTGCATTGCGTTGTATTGCATTGCGGACGAGATCGACACGAATATCAGCCACAGCACAAGTGATGCCGAAAAAAAAAGGACAGGTCCGGGCGCAGCGACTGCGGCGGGGCTGTCGGCGACACACCACCACCAGCGCCAGCACGACAACGGAGAACGGATGGGCTCGATACTCACTAGAGCGTGCCTTCGGGTCCGACAATCATCACGTCCCTGTGGTGGCGGAAATGGGAGGAGGATGAACACAGCCGCATCAATGGCTCCAAGGATACACGATTGTCAAGCACAGCCAACGCCGTGCCGATAAGCAGCATTCCAAGACGCATACCACTCGTAGACATTGCTGTCGTCAACCAGGCCAGCGGAGAATCCTTGGGCGGGGTTTTTGTTGAGGTCTACCAATGAGGAGCAGAGGGAACGTAAGTGGGTGCGGGGAGGGAACAGTCGGGTCCGACAGGGAGAGGAATCGAGCCCCATTGCCAGGATCGCTGCGAGGGCCGAGGCGATGGCGTAAGGACTTTCCAGCCGACCGAATACAGCCAAGGACCGGCGAGCAGACGATCGCCTGGGGTCGCACTCGGCGGGGGGGGAGCAGCAGCAAAGCAGCACAGGTGGCAACCGACCTCGAAGCTGCTTGCGGAGAAGGAGGGCCGACTGGGATTCCGCCATGGTGCTAGACAGAGAGGCAGGGAGGGGTGCTCAGACAGAGGAGGTGGGAGAGTGCTGCGATGAAGCCGAGGCGATCGCCGACGAAGGTTGGTCCGAAGGCGGTCGTTCGGGCTCGGGGAAGGGCGGCGAGCGGCGAGCGGCACTCCAACCGCATTCGAGCCGGGGGCTGTGGGGTGGGCGCCACCGGCAGATGACACCAGACGTCAACGGCGAGCGGCCTGGTCCAGACAACCAGGTTCCGGCGAATGAGGTGTTTGGGTGAATGGATCGTGTCGGCGTCAAAGTGTGGCAGCCAGGCGAGCAGTGACTTGCAGGCAACCAGGTTTCCGACCACCTCGCAGTCGCAGGGCCCCGATACATCAGCAGCTGTGCACACCACAGGCCTCCCAAACAATTTCGACAGTTTATTTTACTCCGCGAGCTGCTTTTTGCTCCATCAAGCCAACACTGCCGTGGCACCGCCGCCACCCGGTCCCCCTACTCTGCCTCGTTCGAGCCATCCTCATCGCCTAGACCGTCCCCATCGCCATCCTGGGCATCGTCGCTGTCCGAGCGATCGCTGTCTTGTGCTCGCCGTCGGCGCGATCGGTGCCTGCTATTCCAGCCCGGTCGATAGGTTCCCGTATCGTCTTTTGCATCGACACGCACAAAGACGAACGTTCGGCAGCGCTTCAGCTGCAGCTCCTCGTTGTGGTCCTTGCTGATGCCCTCCTGGAACCCAATTGTGCGCCGATGGGCATATCCCGGGTAGATTTGCGGCACAAACTCGAAGGACGTTGCGCACTTGAGCAGCCCCGTCATCTGTGCCAACTTCTTGATGCGCCACGACTCGTATGGCTCTCCCTCCTTGAGGGTCACATGGATTTCTCCGTCAACGGGATCTTGGTATGTCGTGCGTGACTTGAGGAAGGGCAGGGCGCTCAGGAAGAACGACGACAGCAGCTCCTGGTTGATTTGGATGTTTCGATCCTGGTCCTTGATGCCAGCGCCTTGTCAAATCGATATGTAGCGCATCAGTAGCGATAGTGCAGCCATGCTCACTGGAGGAATCTGAAAACGATGGCTTCCCCGGCATCTTGCACGGCGATATCCCACGTCGGATCCACCCAGACCACAGCGGCGAGCGTACCTGCATGCGGAAAGTTGAAGACAATTTTGTCAAAGCGCTTGTTCCGGAGCTTTCTGTAACCCTCGAGCTTTGTGGCATCGATGCCAAAGAGCACAGCGCCGCCAGAATCGGCCACGGCCTTGATGTTCCGGGCTGCGTCCGGATATTTCTCCATGACGATCTTTTCCGAGTCAAACACTGTCGCCGTCAACAGAGAGCGTGGGACGATTTCGACCAGGGCTCTTGCAAAGCTGAGGTTCCCTTCGCCGACGAGCAGAATCGAGTCGCCGTCCTGGTAGGGCATCGTTGGCGGGATCCTGTGCTTGGAGGGCCGCTGATCGCGGGTGGGGGCGGCTTCTTCGACTGGCACCAGCTCGGGAGCCTCCTCAGTCTCATCGCTTGCCTCGATCTGATCTACGCTGGTCTCGACCGGCCCTTTGGATACGGGGCTGGCATGTTCGTTGGGCCTGGCTCCGTGCCGTGAGTTGTGGGAGGGATTTGATCGTTGGTTTGGCTTCTGGCTCGGCTTCTGGCCCGCCTTGGCGGTGTGCTTGCCGCCGGCCTTTTGCTTGGCGTTCTGGGCACGGACCTGCAGCAGGTTGCGCAGCGAGTTCTTGAGCTTGGGCATCGTGCGTGCTGATGCCGTCTGCCGGTGTTCTCGGGCGGTCGTGGTCTTGTCGCTGCTGGCCGCGATCTTGCCGGTGTTGGTCTCGGCCAGATCGCTGGAATTCTCGGCTGCTGGGTGCGCAGCACGGTTCGATTGCGATTTTTTTGGCGCTTTGGCAACACCCGCCCGCTGCCAACAAAGCTCTCTGTCCGTCGTCTGGCCTGCGAGCGCTATCTTGCCCGGCCGCTGCGATCCCATCTGGCTGCTGCTATTCCGTCCGGCTCGTCTGCTGCGTCGCTGTCCTTGCCTGCGCCGCCTCTCCTTTGTCCATCAAGCGCTCTCGAGTCCAAACGGAATGTCTCGCCGCACGCCAGCCGCCTCTGCCGACCCCGTCGGCGGACAGCCCAGAGATGTCCACAAGCCCGTGCCCAAGCGAACTCGCCATCAGCCCCGCTATCTTTCGCTAGTCCGAGGACTCTTCCTGGCCGACATTGTGACGCTCTGCAACAGCGCGTAAGTGCATACCGGCTTCGGGCGCCGGGCTGCTCCCAGGATCTGCGATGATGTCGAGGGAGGGAGGAAGTCTCGATGGCAACTTCAAAGGTTCGACACAACGGACGAGTTGGCGCTGCATGGCGGCGGACTCGCACATTGACGGACTTTCCTCTTGATGCCAACGGCTCTCTGCCGACGAACGATCAATTGCCGCTTCAATTGTGACTGCATCCGCTACGGCTCCCTTGTTTCCGCTCCAGCTCGGGCTGCACCTCGATCCTGGCCTCTCTGAAATACGTCACGACCCAGAACGAGTGGTTCCTCTATGCCGCCATCTGGCTGCTTCCTGCGGCACTGTTCTTTGATATCATCGATGGGTAAGCTCGGTGCGTGTGTTTGCAGTACTTGCGTAGTGATGCAGGCGACTACCACTCGATCGCTGGTCCTACCCAACTTTGTGCTCACAACCCTCCGCCTCGTTTATCATACCGTACCAGCAAAGTTGCACGATGGAGAGGCACCGAGTCCCAGCTGGGACAGGAACTTGATTCTCTCGCCGATGTCATCTCGTTTGGCGTCGCTCCCGCCGTACTTGGCTTTGCCGTTGGGCTCCAGGGCCTGTGGGTATGTGTGAATGTTGGTCAAGCATTCGGCAGCCTTGTGCCGGTGCAGAGATATGTTAGATGCTTGCACAATCAAGCAACTCCACTGGATAGATCTGCAAACAACACTTGCACTCTGGATTATCCCCGAACCATGCAACGAGCTAATCCCTCGTGCTGACTCAAACAACAGGATCTGCTCATCCTCCTGTACTTTGTCAACTGTGGAGTCGCTCGTCTGGCCCGATACAACGTGACGGCCATCACAAACAAGGACCATACTGGAAAAGTCCGATTCTTTGAAGGAACACCCATTCGTATGGCCCAACAGCAAGGCTCAGCGGAGCACATGCAGAGCGAATGGATCAGAGCGGCATGAGCGGCAGATCGAGAAGCGGGTGGTCGCGTATGAATGCCAGAAAGGCAGCCCCCGGTCCAGCACTCACACTAAACCTCCTCGTTCTAGCCACAACGGTCTTGATTGCTCTCCTGATTGCGTATCTATCTACGATCGGTCTCATTGGCGACGTCTCGGTAAGTACACGGTTGACCTGGGACCGTCGTGTCTTTTTTCCGATCCTCAGTGTGTTGGGAGAGAGCATAGAGTCACAATCGCTCGGGCCGGCGCAGGTACTGATGTAATCCATCCACAGCTGCCGGGCGGCAAGTTTATCTTTGCTGGCTGGACATTCCATGTAAGTCATTCGCGAGCCACGGCTGGGTGGCCTGTCGTTCTGCCCGATGCGAGCTGACACAGCCGATGACTCGCAATCCCTAGCCCTTTGTCCTGGTTTACGCTATCAGCGGCACAGCACAGATCAGCAAGAATCTGCGGATACCCAAATTCTGAGTGAAGCTCGCGCTGATGTCTCTCGACAAGATGCTGCGGTCAAGTGCGGGTTTCTGTGAACGGAAACCGAGCCAGGGATAGGTAGCCATGCGGTCTGGTGCAATCCTGTCCGATGCCGCGATCGCCTGCTCCTCTGCCAGCGGACACTCGCACCTTTGCTCAATAAAGAGTATCCGAAATCAAGCGACATACACAGTTTGCCAAGAACGGGCACGTCCGCGGCCTTTCGAAGAACTATCATGCAGTGTGGTCGCTAAATGGGAGGACGCGCATTTACAGCTCGATTGGGCCCGAGACTACAATAGCCAGCATTCTGTTCGGTGAGTGCACTCTAGCTGCTCACTTCAATCCAAGCGGAAGCCATGGTGCCAGCGCCATGTGCGATTGGGCCTTGTCTGGCGGGAGTGACGATGCTGCCAACGCGAACGATCCCTCGCCTGCAACTGAATCGATGATCCGTTCGTGAGAGCGATATACTCGGAAGCAAGCGAGTTGTACAGTTTGTCGTATTCAATGGTAAAAGCATCGTATGAGATCGGAAGTACCAAGAGGAGTAGTCGCAGTTGTGGGTGCGGTGGCAGAGCAATGACAGCGTGGCGATGAGGTGCTCGGCGATTGTAAGAGTACAAACGGGCACCAGAGCATCCAGCGAACATGGAAATATCCCCGCAGCTACTGCTCACTGGGTCTTGGGTTTGTTGCTGGCCCAGTTGCGACCTCGGCGGATCAACTTGGAGCCAATGTAGACCCCGCTGCCGAGGTAGAATGCCTGGAGCAGCTGCAGACCCAGTCGACCGGACGCTGGGATCGAAGAATGGCCCTTGGCGGCCTCGAGGAGAGCGCAGCCGACGACGTTCTTGACGAGTTCGATGCTGAGGGCATCGGGCTGGGCGTCGTAGAGCGCCCCGGTCGAATAGAAGCTGATGCCAAGATAGCCCGTCACAAGGCGGATGGCCGACAGCGACAGAGTCGACGCCTTTTCAAAGAACAGGGCCGAGAGGCCGATGGTGGTGACGGCATGGAGCCCGTTGTAGACGGCGAGGTCCAAGGGAAGCTCGGGGTCGTATTTGGGAGGTGGGTTGTGGCGGTCGATGGGAGGCAGCTCCGAGACCAAGCCGGTGCGAGGGGTGCCGGGGTGCCATCCAGGTCCATAGACAAGTACCTTGGCCTTGTTGATCCAGCCGGGAGTCTGGTAGGCGGTCTTGAGGATGTGGACAAAGTGATGAGTCTGGACGGTGATGGGGTTGAAGGTGTTGATGGGATGGACCAAGCCGTAACGCACAGGCTCTTCGTCTTCCTTGCGAGCAACCACCTGCGGATAAACTCGCTCGGGCTCGTAAGTGCCGAAGAGGCGATCCCAGATGATGAGCGTGCCGGCATAGTTCTTGTCGACGCAGTATGGGTTCCGGCCGTGATGAACTCGGTGAGAAGACGGAGTGTCTGGAAGCGACGAAGAGCATTCAGTTTGCCATGTCAAATGCAGAGCTCAGGGCCCAAGGTGAAGCAGCAGTAGCGAAGGTCGTCACTCCATCTTGGCCGGCCAGCTGGTGCAAAATCGGCTGTCGAAGCCAAAGCCGATGAGATTGTTTCGATGGAGACCAACTTACTGATGATATACTCGAGGAATCCAAGGTGAGGAACAACCTCGGTATGGATCCAGTACTGATACAGCACCGTCAGTTGGCGGTGGACGAAGAACATTGAAGGAGGAATGAACAACGCCGCGGGCAGATAAAATGCCCACGAGGTCAGCTGCTGGAAGATGGACTGGCGGAGAGCCGTCGACTGGTTGTAGTGCTCCGACGAGTGGTGGACGACATGGGCGGCCCACATGAAGTTGACTTCATGGGCCATGCGGTGGAACCAGTAGTAACCCAGGTCGGCAGCCAGAAAGGCTGCGATCCAAGTTGGGAGGCTGGTGGGATCCAAGCCGTAGACTCGGAAGTGGTCCCAGACATAGATATATCCAAGCGTTTCGATTTGAGGAATGAAGAATTTGGAGATGGTGTAGAGACTTCCAGCCTGCGAGACAGACAGCGGTGTTGGGAAGAATCGTCACGCCAGCGAGTCAGTTGCTGTTCCGGGTGCCGACGAGAGCATAGGAGGGGAGGGCAGACGACGAAGCAAAGGAAGTTGCGCGATGGAGCGGATCGATTGCGCTTGGATGCCCCCTGGCTTGGAATGGGCCGGCGCCTACCGTAATACTGCCGACGATGTCGTTCATCCGCCACTTGGCCGTGGCCCACGACCCGTCATCGCGCTTGAGACCCCGTCGATCAAACAGGAGGTAATAGACAAGCTCGAGCGAGATAGTAACGACAAAGGAGGGGATGGCCTCCTGCGTGTAATCCGGGATATCCTCGAGCGAGGTGAAGGTCGTGCGCGAGGGCGAGACGATGTAGAACAGCCGCAGGAACTTTTCCACGGGCAGCGGGACGGACAAGACGGCAGGCATGGCGAGATCAGGGCGGAGGAGGGATCAGGCGGGAGGAGAGCAGAGACATGCATCCGGTACGAGACGGTGCGATATAAAGGGGTCTGAGACGATCACGCTCGCTCGCTTGGCCCGGCGCTGACTCGAAGCGACTGCATCGGCGACGACTGACTGGTGCCGGCCTTGACCGCTTCCGTTGGCCGATGGGGCGGAATTGTGGCTTTGGGCTATGCCTTCACGTGAAAGGAGTTCATCCAGCGACCTGGTGACCTTGTGGTCGGGCTGCAGTGAACGAGTGCGGTGGCGGATGGCGCTCACCAATGGGTCCTCGGCGACGCACCAGCGATGGCAAGCCTGGCGATGGCCAGATTGTCGACGGCGAGCTCCGTCGATGGTCAGATTGGCGACGGCAAGCGCCGTCGAAAGCGGGATTGGCGATGCCGCGATGGCAGGTTCGCGACACAGCCACAAATCGTGGCGGTGCAGTGCAGCGCACAGCCACGGACATGCTGCGCACGCCACCTCGACATGCGCCACAGCGTGATCGGAACGTGGCGCAGCCGATGCTTGTCCAACCAAACGGCGATATAATCGCGGGGGCGATTTTGCATTCTGCCCAGCGTCTTCCCCTCTCATCCCGAGATATCTTCTTGCCCCGGCCTGCAGCGACAGCATCTGCAGCAGTGATCCGACGGCGGCGTGTTGCATTCGAAAGAAACGGTGTGTCCCACTGGTTTTCTTCAGCCTGCTGAATACCCGCTTGTCTGCTCCTCGGCCGCGGACCTGTCCGTGCGGGGATCGACGGCTGTCTCGATGTCCGGGCTGCGATTGCATTGATTTGATGGTACGTATCCTGGTCTGCCGGAGAGCACACAGTCCCTGAG
The DNA here is from genome assembly GCF_025602895.1 of Polychytrium aggregatum. Taxonomy (NCBI): domain Eukaryota; kingdom Fungi; phylum Chytridiomycota; class Chytridiomycetes; order Polychytriales; genus Polychytrium; species Polychytrium aggregatum. The sequence goes on from NW_026516290.1 coordinate 134,550, forward strand.
CTGCATCGGCAGCCGGGTCTTGCGGAGGGCAAAGGGCTCGGCGATGTGAACCAAACTGCTACTTTCCTAGCAATTCATGCGGACCAATAATTATCACCAAGATCTCTGAGAGCCCCCTGCCTCGCACCGTGGCGGATCCCGCCCGCTATGAGGCGCCGTGCGATGTGCTTGGCGCCGTCCACCATCTAACCCGATGGCTCGTTTTGCCAATGCACTCAACAGATCCCGATGGCGATAGCGCACGCGGCGGCAACTTCTGCAGGATAGGTAGGCTTGTGCTGGCAGCTCCGTTACTCTCTGCAGTCCGCGTGATGGGGAAAATGAGGAAAATTTTGTTCCTGAACCCAAGAATGTGGGCAATCATAAACTACAATTCTCTGATGCCGTCCGGATCGATCCCAGCTGGTCGGTCTGCCGGCAGCAGGCAAAAGTTGACCCAGAGAGCTAACACGCACTATCAATTGCTACTCTGCCTCAGATCTCGCTTGAGCCGACAATGCGTCGCGATCAACCCAGATACATCCTGCAGCTTGTTGCTGGCAAGCTTGCGAGTGCCATGCCTCACCAATCCCCCTTTTGCTGATTCTCCAGCAATCCCCTCCTCCCTTACTTTTGCCTCCAAGATATGCGCGGCGGCTTCGGATCAATGATGGTTGTAATTTGCGTATGAGGCTTCACTTGCTGCGCCCGCCAGCGCAATCAAAGCAGTGACTGTCCGATGCTTTCATTTTTTCGCTGAGATCCATGCCGTCGCGCCGTCTTTGCTGGTTTTCTGGGTTCACCTTGACCACCCTCCTCCGATGCCGGATATCCACATGCTGGACTCTCGGAACGCGTCTTGGTTGACGGCCAAACCCGATGCCCAATCAACCTTGTCGCTGAGGGATGAGTGGATGAGTAGGGCCAATGCTGGCGTAATGGGCAGCGGCGAATGTGCGTGTATTCAGAATCGTGGACATTGTTGGCCAGCGTCCTCCTTGGCCCAAGGTTCGCTTCTCGTTGCCAGAGCGTCGGTTGCGTAAGAACATGTCGTGATCATCACGGCATATCCAGGTTGTGCGGAACATAGACCTGGCAGCACCAAGGGGCGCCGGCAGCCGGTGTTAGCGAGTGTTGAGTTGAGTCGTTCAGGGCCAGGCCATCGGCCGATCGCCGACCCGCATCCCACATGCATTCGGGAGGTTGCCCGGGTGCACTTACCCGAACGCCAATGCCCAAAGGAAAGCTGGTCCAGTCGGCCAGCGCATCGACAGTTCTTGCGTTGCGCTTGGCCCGGAGGATCGGCGGGAAAGGCATGTAGTTGCGGCTGACCGATTCGGCATCCTTGGTGACTGCGGTGGACTGCAGAGGGCCGGTGTCATCAGAAACACAGTTCCAAGCGAACGATTTCCCACGCAGCCGTATCTGCTGGGGCGGTGCTGTCTGGCGAGCCAGCACCCAGACCAACTTACTGCTTGTTCCGGCGGAAAGGGCGGCGGCCGCTCCAGGACCACGGACAGATCCACCACCATTTCCGTTCCCACAAACTCCAGCACCTCGCCAAAGTCAATGTCCAGGATCTGTTCCGTAAGCGCCGTGGGATGAGTGAATACGCTGGCCACTCAATTGCTGCTCCGGCACATGTCCTGGATCGAGACCAGCAAACCCGCATACCTTCAGATCGCCGTAGCTGATCACCTCGTGCGCCACATGGTCGTCCACTTCAACGGTCTTGGATTTGTACTCATTCTCTTTCATGGTCGAAAACTAGATGCAAACAGGTATCGGTCAGCATGTGTCTACAGGGCAGTGCTGGACATCTGGCACTCGTCAACATCCTCGTGCTGGGCAGTTAGCCACAGCCGCTTGAATCGGTGCATTTCCTGCTGCTTCAGTGGTGACTACCCATCCAGCCTGACAGGCTCCAGCTTACCCGCTTGGTCAGTTTGACGAACTCGCGATGCTCTGGTCTCAGGCCCTCGGCGATTTTCTCTGACATTTCTGTCAGTCGGTCGAGTATCCTGTGCTTCTCTGCCATATAGTCCACGAGAGCCAGCTTCGTGAGGCTAGTTGACGAGCCGAGGGCCGAGCCTTGTTCTTCGCTTCGGGCATCCGTGCCTGTGATCGTCGGAATGGCTACGGCTGCGCTGCTTGCAACAGCATTCTGCTGTTCTGGACTGCTGCCATCCAGTCCGTTAGGAGGCTCTGTCGTCGGGAAGAGTATCGCAGGCTGGACAGTCGCAGGCGGCTCGCTCGCAGCGGTTGTTGCATCGAGCGATGGGGGTTGGCTTGTATCTTGAGCTGGCTCCTGGACAAGCACAGGGTCGGTTACTATCGCTGGGTGCGCCGTGCTTACATCAACAATAGGCGCTGTTTGCACAGGCTCGACGGTGGTGCGATCGTGGCCATCGATCGGAGGACCGGATCCAAGTGGTGCGGTATCTGATGCCGGGCCGAGCTGGGGGTCGCTGCCAGGAAGAATCTCCACTTCGTCGTCGTCCTCGATGACCCCGATATTCATGACAGAAGTCGAATTCTGATCGGCGAGGGGAACGGTGGTCGAGGTGCTCCACGGTCGCTGGGGCTCGGGGAGAAGCTGCCCTGTCGAAGACGGCTCCTCTGCCGCCTCAGGGACCAGTTCGGGCTCTGCTGGCTGCACAGTTTCTTGGTTCGTCGCGGGCAATACGTCCAGGACCGGATCAGCAACATGACTCTGCAACGTCTCGCTCGGCTCGTCGTTGTTGCCTTTGGTGGTACTCTCGGGCTGCGGTATGGGTATAACGATGGGCATGGCCGACCCAGATGACTTTGAGTGTCTGAGACCTGAAGTACTTGGCCGGTGCTCTTCGAACCGATCGTCCGGTATCGTGTCTTTTTCAAGGGGCTCGTCAAACCCAGACGTGAGCATGGGCTCATCGCTGAGTGCTGCTTCGTCCTCCGCCAACTGTGACAGCGATGCTGCAGACTGCGCTGAGATCGCCGGGAACTGTATCGGGAGCAACGGCGGATTCGCGGACTCAGTGTCCTCGACGACCGTGATCCACGAGCTTCTCCGGCTTCGTTGGTAGTCGGGGGTTTCGGATCGGAACGAGGATGTGAGATCGGCGATCATCGATGCAATTTCAAAATCCAGACAGAACCGCATGCTGTACTTGACGAGCCAGTCGCTGAGGCCAGTTTCTGGAATCTCGATCATCAATGGATCCACCATTTGGAGCTGTGTCGTCAGGAGCACAGAGATGTGGGTTAGATTAGTACCGAATCAACACAGTGCGATGATGTAAGGCGATGCGGTCAAGATTGTTGTCATGCGGCACAAATTGCGGCGAGGAACTGGATGCGAGGGCAGCACATACGACCAGCCCCCATAAAAACCAGATGTAGTGGTAATCGCCACTAAGGAGTAACAAGCCCGACGGTTGTGCACATGTGGGATACGCACCGCTTTGAGACGTTCGTTCTGGAGGATATTGGTGCTCTCTTCAGACAGAATGATCTTGATTCCGACGCCTGTTGTTGAATAGACAGCGTGGTTGCAGTTAACATCGCATTGCGAAGCAGATTCACTTGCGTGTCAGAGCCGTCGCGAAAACGTATGCGGGAGGACAGATTGGCATGGACCAAACCTTTCACTGGGATTATGTAGGACCTCTCCTTCGTGTTGAGACGCAGCTCTGTCGAGAAGGGGCCGACCCGCTTGACCCTCAGGCCGTACACGCATCGCGCTGCGCGATTTGGACCAATGTCCACCGAGTCCGAGAAGGTGAATTCGCAGCGATCGGTGTCGCTTGAATCTGACAGCTGGAGCTCTGCCTTCAGCGACACGTCTCCGCGGTTAATCAGCTGAACCGTTCTGTAGACCCTGAGGTCGAATGGGCAGCGACCTTGATGTCGTGTGCAGGAGTGAGCAGAGATTCATGTGAGTCGGGTGGTCGACGATGCCTTGATGCATAGCGCTCTGCAGCATCGACAGCGTTGGTGCGGCGCAGCGTCGCGCACAAAGCCGTTTCCATCTCGTGTAGTGAAACCAGCACTGCAGAACTCACCCAGGTTGATCTCTGGCGGAGAGATCTCGAGCTTCATGGAGCCGCCGATGCCCACAGCAATGACCTCCTTGTAGTTGATGCCCTTGCACTCCACCACAAAGCTCGTCGCGAAGCGAGTCAGGGACATGGGCTTGAACAACACACCAATGGTGACGGACTGCTTGGGCTGGAGACATCCCGCGGTCGTCACGACATTGAAGCTTGGGTCGCGCGGCGGGGGGATGGAGAAGGTGAGCGGGACTTTGCCCTTATTGGTGATGCCAAAGCTCTCGTGGTTGGTGTAGCCGACGGCACAGATGCCGAAATCAATGTACATGTTTTGGATGACAAACTCGGGGAAGAGTGCCTTGCCGCGGATGATGATGGCATAGACGCCAATGTTGGTGTTGAGCGAGATCTGCGTCCGCAGCTCGTATCCCCCTGACGGACACCACGAAACCTTGATTTCCTCGGTGTCTCCGCCAGGGAGGACACCCTGCGACGGCGTCACCTTGAGCGGATAGGCAGCCTTGACGTTCCAGGACAGCGGGAACCGCCCAAAGTTGGTGAACTGCAGCGGCTTGCTGGTGGGCTCGAGGACAGGGCAGATGCCCATGTTCAGAAGGGAGAATTGCTCCGGCTGAAGAAGAGCCTCTTCGCACTGCCCGACGAGGGTGACGTAATAGAGCTTGTCGATCAGCTCGGTGCGGACAACCAGCTTCTCCGAGAACTGGCAGACCTCATGTCGTGTGTGGGTGATGCAGACCTCGGACGACTTGCCCGGGGCGAGGTGTCCGCGGCCGTTGCTGATATGGAAGCGTGAGGGCTTGGTCGTGTCGCGGATGTGGTAGGAGGTGCGCACGGTGCCAGAGTTCTTCATGGTGAGGATGACCGAGGGCTGGCTAGTGCGCTCAAACATGCCGAAATCGAGGCTTGTGCTGTTGAACTCGAGGATGGCTGTTCCGGCGTGGAGGTTTAGCGGAACTGTGTGGGTCGAATACGGCGAGCAGATCGTCATGACAACCGGATTTTTCGTTTCGCGCGTCGGTGTGTATGAGATGATGACGTGGTTTTCCGAGAACGGCGCAATCACCATCGAAGGCGGGATAAACTCAATGTCTGCAAAGGGCTTCTCGAGCGTGAACGAAACCGGGTAGTTGACATCGCCGACGTTCTTCAGGCCAAGCTTTTGCTCGTAGGTGTTGCCGATGAGGCACTCGGTGAACTCGAGCGCCACCCGCGAAACAATGAGCACGGCCTCACGGCCGAGCCCGATCAGCTCAATCTCCCACGACTCTGTGTTGGTTCCCACGATTAGACGACCTGGTGCAGGGCTCTCCTCGTGCGGATTGAAGACGAGGGGCAGGTTGTAGCTCTTTCCTGGGAAGAGCGAAATCCTGCGCAGTGATGGACAACGATAGACAACGATGAACAATGATGAGCAACGATGAACAACGATGGACAATGATGGATAATGATGGACAACGATGGATAATGATGGACAGGCAGCCACATCGCGCCGCATGGCGAAGGTGGCGGTGTCAGTGAGTGGACCGGCTGTGTCGACCCGCATCTCCACCCGAACGCTCAGATCTCGATGACGACTATGTGCACTCATACCTTGACGTGGGCCAGTCGATGCCCCGGAAGAATGTGTCCGTCTCGAAGAGCTCAAATCGTGTCAGATGGAGGATGGCATTGCCTTCGTTTGTGATCGGCAAGAACGACACTGTGTCCTTTCCGATCATGCAGTGGCCAAAGTCGAAGCGACGGTATTTCGCCAGCGAAGCCTTTGCGAATCCGCCACCTCCATACATGCGCAGCCGAATGTGCTGCGAACAATCGGGCTCGAACGTGATATCCGAGGTCTGAAGCGACTCGTCCACAGGCTTGAAAATGAACTTGACGGTGACGCTCTGGCCAACTTTCAGGGTGCCCTTCTGAGGCGACACCGTCAGGCCCTGGTTATTGTTGCTGATTTTGTACGATATCTCCTTGTGCCCAACATTGGTGAAGGTCCGCGACAGCGTCTCGGGCTGTCCGAGGGGCTGGCGGAAAAAGTTGAGCAAGCGAGTGTCGTCGCATATGATGTTGACGGCCTTGGGTGTTGCCGTGAGCGCAACCTCGTGTACAGGCGTGTTTGGTATTCCCGGCTTGAGGATCAGGGTCGCCAGGAAGGTGTCCTCGGTGGACAGGTTCAGCTCCACATTCAGGGTCACGCTGCCAAAGCTCGGCAGCACACACGAAGCCGGCTCGACTTTGACGTAGGGTTTGGTGAGACTATGGGACTGGCTCGTCAGCGGCGTGCTCGTGATCAGATGGAAGAACATCTGTCGTCGCTTCAGGTTGCTCGAGTTGTTGAGGACGCTCTTGTTCTTGCCCAGCAGCAGCGTGTGCGAGCTCTGACTCCCGATGGCGCTGCGGGAGATGGTGGTTCCGAGTGCCGCCGTGCTGTTTGTGGTGCTTTCGGGATACCCGGGTGCATCGCCCATGCCGCCGACAGACGTCGAGCTTCCCTGGGAAGACGGCGCTTGTGCGGTTGGATAGACTCCGGAGCGCACCGAGTCGCCACGCTGACTCCACATGTGCGAGCTGCTGGCCACCTTCTCGATCTCGATGACGGCATCTTTCTTGATCATCTTCCGGATCATGGCCCAGTGTTCCCTGGCCGTGAACTTGACATCGGGCCCTGGTTTGAACAGCGGGTCCTTGACGGCCTTCTCCTTCACCAGCTGGCCGCGGGCCCAGCCAGACCGCGGATCGAGTGCCGAGTAAGTTTCGTGGAGACGCACGAGCGATGCACCCAGGCTGTTGGAGTGGCCGACCACCAGCCACTCGACGTTGAGGGGACACGGGATCGACCCCGAGTTGGAAATGACCAGCTTGCGCGTATACGTAAAGTTGCTGGCAATGTCTCCAAAGCTCAGATCGCCCTTGTGGCTGATGGAGATGGTGCCGCCCTTGCCACGGAGGGGAATCAGAAACCGGCCGCACTCGGACTTGACGTCGATCGTGCCGAGCGAGGTGTTGGCCGACCGCCCCGTGAACTGCACAGCGACCTCGAGACCCATGCCCGAGACCAGGCGGCAGCGCAGGCTGCTGTCCCAATTCCAGCTGCTTTTTTTCACAGCCCGGGTGGCCCCGACCTGTCGCTGCCCTTGGACCTGGAAGGGCTCGCCGATCTGGGTGATGGCAAACTCGTCGTTGTCGATGGTGGCGTAGACCGACACTTCAACCAGGCCGACATTGTACAGGAACAGACGCTTCTCCGATGCGCTGTTGAATGGGACCATGCCAAACTCGAGTCCCTTCATACTCGAATCGCGTTCCTCGGCATAGACCACCTCGAGCTTGCCGATTCCACCCTCTCCGATCAGCGTGAGCCGGAGAGGTTCGCGTTCCCACAGAATCTTGAGAAGCACCTGGAACTTGCTCTCGGACTCGGGGGTCAGGTTGATCTTGAGCGGTGCACTCGAGTCGGCTTCGATGTACCCTCGGAGCGGCGTGATCTCGAACTCACGCAGTCCGAGGGGCTGGGCAAGAAAGTCGATGCCAAAGGGCGACTCGTTGACGAGTTGGAGAATGTGTGTGTAGGTCGAGTTGATGGGATGCACTCCGAGATGCAGGGGCACAGTCGAGACCATGGGTGCAGTGCCGTTGTAGAGCGCAAGCTTTGGGATGGCGGCCTTGCCACGGATCTCGACATCCTCATATTCGTCTCCAAAAAAGATCCGCAGACGGCTGGAGACGACGAGCTCCTGGTCAGGGAAGTACTCGATGAAGAGATCCTCTTTGCTGTGCGGCTTACAGAATCCGTTCGAGGTGATGAGCTTGAAACCGGATTGGGACAGATACTGAACCCATTCCGGCACCGGCTCCGGGGCGGGGGTGGCAGTCTCCTCCAGATACGATGGCGAGTCAGGCCGGTGCACTGAGCCCGGGTCTGGAGAAGTGTGGGCATCCTTGGCCGCGGGCTCGGATCCGCCGTTCTGGCGCAGATTCCACAGCTCCTGATCATATATGGACCAGTCTTTGTTGGGCGGCTCCGGGCGCACATAGAAGCTCGCCCCAAGGTTGCCGGCGTTTGACATGGTAATGCTCTTGCGGAACCTGCGGTTGAGGCGGCAGGTTCCAAAGTCGATGGTCGTGAGCGGCGAATCGAATCGCAGCACGGGTCTTCCGCCTTTGCCGCGGACGGTCCCAGACATCTTCTGGAAGTCACAGTTAAGGAGGATGGAATATTCAACCTCGACCAGGGCACTGGGCCGAAATGACAAGACGATCGTCACACTTTCGTTGACCTGAAGAAAACCTTCGCTTGGCTCGATCAGGATCTGCGACAGCGGCGAGAGCTTGACTTCATTGAAACTCCGAGCCAGCTCCGCTGTCTCTTCGACATCGCGCACCTTGCCGAGCTTGAGAGACTCGAGCGTCACCTGGTATCCAAGCGTGATGTTGCCCTCGTTCTTCATCGTGAAGGACTTTTTGGTCGTCGAGTTGAGGAGACAGACTCCAAAGTCAATGTTCTTGAGGGCATCGGCGGGGGTCAGCGTGATTTTGGGCACGCCGACAGAGCCCCTGAGGTTGATGATGAAGTAGTCGCCACGGCTATCTGTCGACTTGAGGAAGGCCTTGATGTTCAGATACTCGACTATGTAAGGCGTGTAGACCACATGAAGTTCTTTGGTTTCGTACGCACCCAAGACAACCTCGCCGTTGCCCCCGCCCTCTAGCACGACGTACGGGTGGTGGCAGACAAACAAAATGTGGGCCTCTGCTGCGCCTTTGTTCATGACTTGGATCGGTTTGACGTTGCGGTTGCGATAGAGCGCCGTGCCAAAGTCGATCTCCTTGGTGAGCACGACCAGCTCGGGATAGCTTCCCTCGCCCTTGATCTGGACGAGGAGGGGCTCCAGCGAGACCCCCACGAGCGATTGGTGCGTGATCTTGAGGAGACTGTTGAGTTTGCCGACACCCTTGGGCTTGAACTCGACTGTGACGTCGATCTGCCCACCGCCTTCGAGCAGTCCCTGTTCGGGATCGGCCATGAACTGCGAATCGGAGCACTCCAGAAAGTACTTGACCCGCAGAATGCCGAGGTTGGTGAGCTTGAAGCGGATGTGCTTCTTGACGCCCACGCGCAGCACACCAAAGTCAATGACGTTCGTCTCGATCGTCAACTTGGACGAGGCGCCCGTGCCATGGACCAGAATCATGGACTCGGCAAAGTCTTCGGTCTTGAGCTTGAGGTACGCAAAGAGCTCGTACTGCGGCATGCTCGGGCAAAAGCTCAGATCGACGGTCTGGGTGCAGCCCGGAGCGAGGGTGCCCTCTGGGGGAAACGTGCGGACTGGGAACGGGATTGTGGCTTCGTCGTCTGGGAGAGGTTGTGGAGCAAACTTTGGGATGGGTACGTACTTGATGCTCTCGGCCTCCAGGACCCAGCGCAGGGGAATGGTGCCGGTATTGGTGAATTTGACTTCCGAGCGCTGTGGATGTGGATGTGGATGTGGATGTGGATGTGGATGTGGATGTGGATGTGGATGTGGATGTGGATGTGGATGTGGATGTGGATGTGGATGTGGATGTGGTAGGTGGTAGGTGGCTCGCGTTAGTCTCACTGATTGATGCCCCGTCGCCTTGACTACACCGATTCATTGCATTGATACTTTGTTGAACAAATAGAGTGACACGGTGGACACACACAGCCTCCTCCCTCCCCCCACAACGATACCGACATGGCGACAGTGAACGGCGCATATACCCATCTCAAGCCTTTTCTCCCACGGCTGGAGAGGCGGCTGGATGGTTCCAGAGACCCATATGAGATACTGCTCGTGCTCGCCGTGGCTTGTCTCAACATCGATCCGGAGTGTGCTGGTAAAGTCGCCCTGTTGAAGCGACGGGCGGTGAGTGTCGATCGGGGTGTTACGGTGTCGCAGATGGCGGGACGGTATCTCACGAGATGGCGGGACGGTATCTCACGAGATGCCGGAGTGCTGCTCGCAACATCGATCTCGGAGATGGAAAGCGACGACCCAAGACTCTCGCAGCACAAGGCCACGATTGGTGCCTCAGCATCGTATCAGTGTGCTGGAGCAGGGTTACTGACCTTATCGAAGCCTCCAAACGTGAGCCGGATCGGGAGAGACTGTAGGGGTGGCAGACGAATCGGCGGGAATCGCGCGGTAACCTGCTCATTCAGGGTTGACATCAGACCCACGCCGGTCTTTTGGCGACGGCGACGCATGGTCAGCGAAGGCGCCTGGCCGGGTGAAGATCCGTGCTTGTCCGAGAACGGATTGCTGCTCCGCTCCTCTCGCTTGAGGAGATCAACTTCGTCCCAGTCGACTTCAATGTCCTGAGGACGCTCGGCGTCAAAATCGTTGGTGGTGTCGGGTGGACTGATGGCCGGGTCCTCGGGCAGCTTCCAGATCAAATGGCCGTCGTCGCTGACAGAAATCCGCTTGATGATAAAGTCAAAGGTGCCGCAGTTTTGCAGCACGAGGGGCATGGTCTTGGGCTGGGTGATGTTGACCATCCCATAGAACACCGTGTGCTTGGGTGCCTGCACGACATCGGCAATGCGGGATGCCGCCGGGATCTTGAGAGGCTCGGCCAGGTTGGACCTGAGGACCGAAATTCCGCCCAGGCCGACAAGCGATAGGAACCTTGAGCTGCCAATGTACGACAGCACCATCGAGCCAAAGGCGACGCCAAACGAGGTTGGCCGGAACTCGATCATGATCTCTTTCTTTGACGAGCGCGCGACCACGATTTCGGACTCGGGGACGGAAAACGGGTGTGCCGTCGAGATGGCCGTGGCGGTGTTGAGGTGCTGCCGATTGACGAGGACCAGCTCCTTCTCGTACGTCTGGCCGAGCTGGACCTCGCCAAAGTCGACAAACTCGGACACGGGATGGAAGGTGAGTTCGTTCTCGCCAACGCTGCAGTCGAGGGCAACGAACGGCATCGATCGGTGGATGGTACTGGGCGGCAGTCGGTTCCAGTCGCTCAGGTGCGGGATGGACTCTTGGTACTGCATGACCAGCCGTCCGTTGAAGCTGCCGCTCGAGTTGGACTGGCAGATGATATCCAAAAAGTAGCACTCGAATGGCTTGAGGGTCACTTGGGTACTTGCCAGCGAAAACGGACATGCCTCCATGCTCATCTTTGCGGCAGCAAAGGGAATGACCTCCTGCTCCGACCGCGCATTGGCGGTGCGGCCTTCCCACACCATCTCGATCGGCGCACAGTTGCGGATGATGGCGCGCTTGGTGAACTTCTCGCCCGTGCTGCTGGTGGGGAATTTGATGCGGTCCAGAGGGTGGCGCATCTCCAGGACAACAAGGTCGCTCATGATCCCGACCAAGGTGCTGCTGGTGACCCCAAACTTGAGCTCGTTGCGGTCCATCACGACGATCGAGCCCATCGCAGAGTAGCGTTTGGCATCCGGAGGCACTTCGTATCGGAAGAAATCGCGGCTCATGTTGATGGGAATGTCGAGCGAGGCGCCGGCCTCGAGGATACCCTCGAGCGGGATCAGTGTCGAGAAGGGAGGTGATATCCAGATGCAGTAGTGCTGCGACGAGGTAGAGATGTTGACCAGGGTAACATACTCGCACATGGTCTCGCCAAAGTCGCGCAAAAAGTCGCTGAAGACGGTCTGGAGGCCGGGTTTGAGCTCCAGCAGCTCGGACTGTGGGCTGGCGTCGAGAGGATCGGTGGTGATCTGGCCATCGTATTTGCCCGTGGGCACCGTGAAGTCGGGATGGTGGAAGAAGCTGTGCAGGTTCGCGAGCTCGTCCTCGTTGGTCATGTAGTAGTCGCTGAATACGAGTCCGTTCAGATGAAGCAGTGCGATGGCGGCCTTGCGCGGCTTTGTCATCTGGACACTAAAAGTTGATCGAAACGACCCGTGGTTAGCTGAGAGCAGCCGCACCTCCACAACGGCGGTGAGCTTGGGGCCCATGGTGAGCGAAACGCCGCTGTGCTCCGGGCCCTCCCAGGGCTTAAGGTCGATGGAGATGGAGCTTCCGCGGTTGGCATAGTCGGTGTTGAGCAGGGTGATCTTGAAGGGCGACTGCTTCTGCACTGCCAGGGTCAGATGCACCGTCGAGTTGGACAGGTTCGAAAGGGGGATGTAGACAACAGAAACGTGGCCTATGAGGGTCGAGGGTAGCCAGATGTTGTCAAGCACTGGCACGATGACATTCGGCCCCGAGATGGTGAGGCAGTCCACGCAGACAGTATCGGATCGCGGCGCGTGGATCTTGAGCATCTCCTGGCGCATGCCAACGATGATGGAGAGAAACTCGACCTTGATCTTGCGCTCTTCACCGGGAGCCAGAAAGACAGGCTCTCCGTTGTTGACAATGATCTCGTGCGTGCTCGTCTCGAAGGTGACCGGGAGGCTGTGATTGAGCTGGCAGTTGCGCAGGACAAGTGACTTGGAGGCTGCGCTGTAATAGTGGTCCGTGGGGCCAAAGTCGAGCTTGGAGTCCAAGACTCTGAGGGCCGAGCCGCCGACCCCCTTCAGGGTCAAGAACCCAAACTTGCCACCAAAGGTGACGAAGGCGACACGGTCCTGGACGGGGCCGAGGGCGGTTGGCGTGAACTTGATGGTAAATTGCCGGCGGGCAAAAGCGGGGGTGGTCAGCTGTGTTGAAACCAACTGGAACATGGAGCTGGTTTTCGACTGGATGATGACAAACACATGAGCCACCTCGATAGGCAGCAAGCTGTGGAGATTGATGATGAGACTCTGGGTTTCGTTGAGTGGGCAGAAGCCAAAGTCGAGCATCTGCGGATAGACTCTGACGGAAGGCAGGGGGAAAGCCTTGATGGCGAGTCTGGAGTCGAGCGGCCAGCCAGCAGGCGCAGTGGCGGTTGGTTAAGGGACATGTTGGCGAGAAAAAGACACGATGCAGCAAGGCAATGGAGGGGCAGCTCGGATCATTCAGTATGCGGGAGAACAGCATACGGACACAATTGACAAATCAAAGGCAAAGTATGGATACGCACACAGCAAATCAACGTGGTCTGCGTACCTCTCGATCGGAAATCCGTTTTCGTCGCGTACGCGGATGAAACCCTGAATCTCGGTCTTGAAGGTCTGATCAAAGGGGCGGGGCGTATATGTGATGTTGATGGCCATGGAGCCATTTGGCTCCAGAACTCCAAAGGGCGGCGTGGCGTTGAAGTATTTCAAGGGATAAACTTGAAGCTGGAAGACGGTGCTCTTGCTGTGGGACTTGTTGTTGAGGTAGACAGTCTTCTTGAATGGGAAGCGCGTGAATCCAAGGGTGGGAGGGATGATGTTGAAGGAAACCGAGCCACTGCCGGGCGGAACATCAAGCTCGGTTTTGAGAATGTCCTGCATCTCGGATGAAGTCGGGCGCGATGTTGAAACGGTGTCGACGACGGGCTGCTTCTCTGCGAGGTGCATTCAGGGAAGGGCAAGTGCCGGATGGAGATGCGAGAGGGTGCAGATGGAATGAGACTCGAGCTTCGTGAGGCGACGGACAGCACCGCCATAGCCCTCAAAGCCCTCAAAGCCCTCAAAGCCAGACAAACAGCGACGAGCACACAGTCGCTGACATTCTCTTGCGACTGAGCCCAAGAATGGGCACGCTTCTGGGCACCTACTTTTCTTGACAATACCCCTCTTCTCTGGACGGCAATCCGAATACAGCGGCATCATGATCGAGTCGGTCGAAATCTCGAGTGGCTGCGCAGCGGACATGCTTTTCTTGATTGCCAGGCGCTTTGAGCGAGCAGCCTCAAGAGCCGAGTCGCCCATGGGGACCAAATCCGTGCCGGCGTCGTCAAAGAGCCAGGTCCAGCGGCGGTTGGAGTAGCCCTCTGCCAGATGGGTGAGGTTATCGGGTGATGACCGAACGGAAACAAGGACTTTGTCGGTGGGACGGTTGTACCATCTCATCCAGAAGAGCTCGATCTCCTTCTTGACCAGCGGATGGATGCTCCGCTTTGGCCCGGAGCTTGAGCTGGGTATGTTGGTGGCGGTGGCGGCCTGCATGGCGGCGAGGATTGCCGCCTCTTCCTCGTTGATCTTGTCAGTGGTCAGCTGGATGTTGGGCTTGAAGAGAGTTTCGACTCGGCGTCTGTTTTGATTGGTGATGGGCATATCGCAGGAAATGCAGTGGAGCGAAGCGGCGAGCAACAGAAAGTGGGTCTGTGGGGCCAAGAGAATCGGCAACAGGCGGTCGAGATAGCCGGTGAGGCGCTGAACCAAGTCCGTGTCCTTGGTGGAGGCAGAGAAGCGCGACAGACACCAGAGGTAGTGGATTCGCGAGTAGAAAGTCTGGGGAGGGGCATATGTGTTTTGGTGGAATAGTGACGGGCTGGACTGGAGGGCCTTGTCGGGATCCTCGGGAAAGACGCGGAGAGCCTGCTGCATCACAATCTTGATGGCGATGGCGAAGAGATGATTGGGAAAGTCGCTCATGTTCATGAAGTCGCAGCAGCAGCCGAGCAGGAAGGCGGCCAGACCCGACGATCGTTGGTACTGGACGGATGTGGTACGAGAGCGGCCGGGTTAGTCACTAATGCATGGTCTGAATGGAATCGATGGACTGGACGGAGTCGATGGACTGGACGTGCTGGGCGAACCCGATCGATAGCGGCGCTCGTTGTGATCACGGAGATGGAGTGAGTGCTCGCGACGCTGAGGCGGCCGTGGGATTGCCATGATGCTCTGTCGGGAGGAAGTAGTTGCCAATGGCAGCCGCATAGCAGGACCACTCGCACCTCATCAGCGACAACAATATCGCAGAGCGTCTTCACCAGCCGCTTGCGGGTCTCGAGAGTTGTGCTTCGCGTAATGGAGGTCGAGACGGCAGCGATGGTTCTCAAGGCTCCGTGCCGCACGGTGGGCTCGTCGCTGTGGAGCAGCTCCAGGAGGTGGTCCCATGCAGGACCATATTCGTGCGACTGGAGAAATGTCTGGAGCAAGGCAAGCCAACGGCGGTGTGAGGCGACGCGTGGTGAGAAGCTCGAGCGACGGCTGCGAGTGAGAATCGATGATGAATACCCACAAAGTCGATGCCGAGGACGTGCTGCACGGCAGGCAGGCAGTTGAAGCCGACAAAACGACGTGACGCCGCCATGGACAGCGGACAACAAGGACCGAGAACGCCGGTCGAGGCGGTGAACCACAGACGAGGGCAGCCGGAAGCGACGGGGCAAGGGGGCGGGTCGGAAATCGAAAGAAAGAGGCAAGGGCTGTGGCTGCGAAGGAGGGAAAGCGCAAGGCCGGAGCCGATGGGGGGCGGCGGCTGGAGAGGAAGCCGGTCAGGGGTACTGGTGGGATGCGGGCAGGATGCTGGCAGGAGCTCTGAAGGACGACTGGTGTGGCGGGAAGTGCCGGGCGGGAGAGGGCAGCGCGGGACATGGGCGTGGCAGCGATCTGATGGGCGATGAGATGCGAATGCGATGCGAATGCGATGCGAATGCGATGCGATGCGCGATATGTGACTTGTGATATGCTCTATATGTTATATGTCCCATGTGATATGCGATACGCTCCGTGTGATGTGCGACATGTGATATCAATTGGGTACCGATCTGGGCGGAACAGTGTCAAAGCGATCCCACACACCCGGCACGGGTGGCTCATGGCTGCCGCGAATCGCCTCATGCCCGGAGGCAACCCGGCGCAGCGGGCACCACTGACGGGCATCGGGAGAGGGCCAGCCCGGGTGGCACAAGCAGGAAGAAGAGGGACACACGGAGAAGCAGGGGCAGCAATATACCGCGTGGGATATGCAGCACGGTGGGGAGGTGTACAGCATGTTGAAGCAAAAATGGGACACATTGTCTCAATTGGACAAAACGCGGCGTAGTCGGATCATATCACAAGTGGATCATATCATTTCCCTGCGTGTCCGTCCCATGGAGTCGGTCTGCCTCATGGAGTCGGTTCGTCCATGACTCCAATATCTGCAGTCGATATCTCGTCGACAGAGTCCACCACACCACGCAACCCACGCTAGTGACCTGTTTCAAAATGGATTCGCTGTAAAGTTGAAGAGGATTGCCAGCGTGGCATGCAGCCGGCAATGATTACCAGATCTGCGATCGGCAACAGAGAGCAACGGAGAGCGATTTGAACCTGAAAGCCACGCGCCGACAAGGCCCAGGCAACAGGAGCACTCACGAAAAGGAAAGGCTCTGGAACAGGGGAGCACCCCTGTCTCACAGGCAAAAGAAAGGGCGAGACAAGCCGCAGCAGTGGCCAGGCCTGTGGCCACAGCAGGCTTGTCCAGGGCGGGCGACGCGTTGCAGCGGCGCGGGGCAGTCCGGGGCGCCGGTGGCAGCGGTGCGCGGCGGGCGGGGGGCAGCGCGGGGCGCCGAGCAAGGGGTCCCGCGGAGACGGCAGAACTGCGGCAGGGCTGCCGCACAAGTGGGGGGGAGGGCGGACAAGCACAGGGGCACACTCTCTGTCGATACGCTCTGTGCATCTCCGAGAGGCGCGGGTGCAGCCCACACAGCAACCCGGGCGCAGACAGAGCAAACAAAGCAAAGAAGAAAGGGATCGCCAGCCGCGTTGTCGCTGTCGCGCGACCGAGCCACGCTGACACAGAGGGGCGCCGCACAAGGTTGGAGCGCGGCGGCGGCGGCTGTTCGGTTGCTGGTGTGGATCGGACAGAGCTGTTGCGGATACAGACACAGTGCTGACCAGGGCTGACAAGGACTGACACAATACAGCACAACGGCACCACAGCACTACGGCACCACAGCACAACCGCACCACAGCACAACACTGCCCCGCACGCCAATCGCCGCCTGTCCAACAACGGACGCCGTCACATTGGCCTTTCTTTTCTCGGCCGCCTTTCGTGCCTTGGATCCAGCGGCCCCCCCAACAAAACCGCAAAGGTGCGACCCTCTCTCTTCCGGCTCCTGCTTGCCCGTGGCAGAAAAGAAAAGGCGTCGGCCTTGGTCTCAACCCTGCAATCCTGCTTGGGCGGCTCTCCTTGCCTTATATCTTCTCTTCTGCTCTGCTCCCATCTTGCATCCTGTTCGCCTCCCCGACCAACTAACTGACCGACCAACCGACCATCCGGCCGACCCTCCGACCAACGAGTCATCCTGTCCAGTCCACGGAGCTCATTGGCACCCCCGTCACCGCACCATCCGCCTGAGGGAAAATGGACCTGTCCTTGGCTCTTGCAAATGCCGGCATCAGAACTGGAAAAGATGGTACTGGCTTTCTCCATCCTTCTTTGCTTGTTTGCTTGCCTCCCTGCCTCCCCGCCTTCTTGGCCCCCCCCCCACCTTCGTTTTCAGCATCCCTCCATCCCCTGTGTCGTTGCATCCAGCATCTCTCTCTGCCTCGTCGGCAACCCCTCAGCAGCCCCTCGGTGCTCTGGCTTCACCACCGGCTTCACTACCGGCCACTACCGGCTCCTTGGAGACCGCACCAGGCCCCTGCAGCCTGCGATCGCTGTCTCGCTTCCAAACTATCGGGCCTTGGCCTTGGTCGTGGTTGGGCGGCGTTTCTATCGGGTCCGCTCCCCCACTCTCCCCTCGCCTTCTCCTGGCCCAGCTCCCGCTTCTTGGCCCAGACCAGAGCCGCCGCGTCCGGCTGCATGTGCTCATCCTCTGCATTGTCTTTCTCTCGCTCCAGGATTCGAATTTCAGGGTGACCCCATCACCGACTCGCTGCGGCTCCTCAGAGACTTTCTCTGGTCCATCAACACCGCTGCTGCTGCCGAACAGATCCAGGCGCTTACTCTGTCGCTCCTCTGCTTCGGCAGCGAAGGGCCCCAGCCCCACATCTCCTCAACATCCGGCCTCTTGACTTCTACTCACTACAACTACTCGCTGCCCGTCACTGCCAGCACCCCTATCCGGCCCAAAAATCAGCCTCAGCCCCATGCGCAACCCACCATCGGTACTCCTCCCCCATCTCCAACGGCTATCCCATCAGCCTCGCCGACCCTGCCTGCTCCGGCTCCCGCTCCAACTCCAGCTGCAACCAATGTTGCCTCCTCGACCCAGTCGCTTGAACCTGTCCTGCTCCCTGAGTCCCAGCCTCAACCTCAACCCCAGCCTCAGCCCCAGCCCCCCCAGCCCCAGCTCATGAGCTCGGCGCCCACGACGCTCCCTGCCGTCGCTGCTGTTCCGTGGGAAACCTTCCGAGTCTCCCCAAAGTCCGGCAAGGACTTGCGACAGTTTGCTACCCTCCGCAACTGGGAGGAGGGCCGCCTCGAGCGATGGTGGGACTGGCGCGACCGACAGCTGCTGCTGCTTCTGCAGGAGGAGCAGATCCGCAAGCGTCGCCGAGAGTTCCTGTCCAAGCTGAGAACTCACCCCTGGATCACGGGCGAAAAGTCGACAGCCCCGCGTGTTACTCGCCCGACCGAGGAAGAGCAGCGCCGCGAGCACCGCCTGCAGTATCTCACCAAACTCCGGACCTACGTGCCTCCTCCCGAAGAGCGGCAAACCTCCGAAACTACCCCTGTATCACCTTCGTCCGCCACGGCCTCCCCGACAGCGCCCGCGCCAGTGGCAGTGCCAGCTCCGGCTCCCTCTGGCTGTGCACCTGCCGCCGACGAAGCCAAGCCTGAGAAGGACAGCTCCTCCGAGACTGCCCGCGCCTCGCACACCACACGCCTGAACACTCTCGCAACCTTGAAGCAGCGCCGAAGCCTCGAGAACATCTCGGCGACTCCCATCGATCAGATTTGCGTCGGTGGCAGCAAGTTTGGCCAGCAGGAGGAGGCACCCTCGCATTCCTCCGGCGCCTTTGTCCGATCAGGCGTCACCGACTGGGACAGGTGGTGTGGTAAGTGTTGGCGAGGCCTTCCATGCGAGCTGTCGTCGTTGATCTTGCTGATTGTATCGCTCATCCAACCCACCGGGGTCGCTGACTCACCATGGCCGCGTTGCCGTCTCTCGTTTTCTCTGCAGCCCAAGAGACGCTCCGCAACAAGCGCGAAAAGATAAAGTCCTATCTCGACTCGGCCATCGTCCGCATGGCTGCCGGCCCCGACGCCCCCGCAAGCTCGTCGCGGAACAAGTTTGTTGCCCGGAGAAAGGTCCTGGAGTGTCCTCCCTCGTAGACAACCAGACCCTAGCCGCGGACACTGTCGCGGACCTCCCAGGATCGGACTGTTCGGCCAGAGCTCGTGCGTCTGCCGCCGTCTCTGTTGGCCACCGGCCGCCTTTGCCTCGTAGACTATCACAGTTCACGCAGCCACCTCTTCATCCTCCTGCATTGGTGCCTGCTGCAACCACATCGCACGATTCTGATACATTTCGCACACGATCCACCAAGCCAGCCCTTCACCAACGCCTGCTCGAGAGGAAGCTCTCGTATTTATCCGGAAACAACCTTCACCTAATCGTTGTACCTTTTGTACTGCCGCTGTACCGATTGTGTCGCTGCCCTGGACTCGGCCCAAGCTCCACAGGACTCTGTCCATGGCCTCTAGCCCTTCATTTTTTCCCCCCTCTCTCCCTCTCTTTTTCCCTTTTTTCTCTCTTTCTTTCTCTCTTTCCACCATTCCCGAGGGGCTTTGATATGACCCCTCATTCGCCTCCAGTGCCACGGAACGGCATCGATCTCCCAAGCAACTTCAACGCTGGACAAATCCCACCACACCTCACTCAACCACAGACATGCGAGCTGCTACCTCCCCAAGCACACTTGCTGGCCTCTTCCGATAGACCTCTCAGTTCCAACTTTCTCTCGGTCGGCTGTTTTCCGATCGAGCCTCGCATGTCCGGCCCATCCTTCCCATCGACTATCTCCTGCGCTCCGGATCCTGGACCCCAGTTCCCGAGCATCTCCCACGAGCGGATCTAGTCGCAACGAACACACCTTTGCACTGCTGGAACAAGTGAAGATATCAACGTTCGCACCCTAGACCACAAAGCTGACCTCATAGCCTATGCGCGCAGAGCAACGAAAAGCCTTCTGCATATTTTGACTCGTTTTGATCGCCTGTGTCCACATCCCCTCCGTCTCCATCTCTGTCCCCAACCGTCCCTCCGTCTCCATCTCTGTCCCCAACCGTCCCTCCCGTCCCCCCCCCTCACGGCGGAAGTCTCTGGAAGTGCTGTAATGTATTCTCTCCTTCATCTCTTTGTGGGAGTGCATCTGTATATAGCCACCACGACACATCCATTCCCACTTTTCTCGATCCCGGGCGCCCCTCTGTCGCCGCAGCGATCGCTCGTCCGCTCTTCCTCCTTCCGCCTGCACCCCCTCCACTAATCCACGTCGAGTTTGCGCGATGCCGATTTCTTTGGTTTGTCCTTGCTTTCTGTCCTGTCCTTTCTGTTCTTGCTTTCTCTCTCTCTCTCTCTCTCTCTCTCTCTCTCTCTCTCTTTCCCGCCTTTCCTTGGAAAGCTGTCTAGACTTGTATTGCCTCGAGCTTTGAATCACTCAGTCCTCCACTCGCCATTTCCGTCCGGTCCTTCTTTGCCTCGCTCTCCTCCCTTCCCCTCTCTCGCCATCCGTCCATCCATTCATCCATCCATCCGCTTCCCTTCCTCCGACCCACTCGTTTCCTCTCTTTGTGTCTCTTCATTTCCCTGGCCCTGTCGTTTCCTCCTGAAAGAAAGATTTCATCCCCCAAATGGCCTCTCCGTTCCCTTCCAAATACATTGTAATGTGGAATCTGATCCGTCTTGTGCAGACAGCATTGTCGTCGCCGCAGTGCTGCCTGTTTGGTGGTCGCATGGCGAGATGCATTATGGCAGCGTTCCCAAACCGAATCGCCGTGTGGCTCCTGGCCCGGATTGCTGGCATCGCACGTGTCCTCGTTCTGAGCCACCCAGCCCGGTCCTGTGCCTGTTCGTTCTTTCCACGCACCCTGTTCTTCTGGTCTGAATCTCTTCCTCTTGGGGCTGCAAGCCAAGGAGCAAGGACTGCCAGCAGCACTGCATTTGCACGGGCGAGATCGCTGGCCAGAGCAGCGCCGAGGAATCCAGTCCGCCAACAAGCGTCAAGGCTGCCGCCGTCCCCGCTTTCCCCTTCATTCGCTTCCCTCCTTCCCAACCAGGCTTCTGCACATTCTCCCAACCAGGCTTCTGCACATTCACCCAGCCAGCCAGCCAACGAGCTACTCTTCCCTTCGCCCCTCTTTTCCAGCCTCTCCTCACTTTCCATCCAAATCCTTTCCTGTTCTTTCCCCCCCCTCCATCCCGGTCGCAGAACCAAAATCAAAACAACACAAAAGCTGGGTCCACCACTGGGAACAAATCACTGCCAAGATGCCGCGCCTGCCCGGGATCTTTTCCGAAATTCAGTTCCGGAACATGAGCTTCCTGATCATGGACTGCCCGACTGAAAGCAACACGGCAGCCTATCTTGAGGTAATGCGGCGAAGGAGAGAGGGGCGAGGGAAATGGAGCGAGGAAGGCCTTGGCTGCTCGACTCTACACCATTGGGACGACAGAGCGACGGGTTTGCGGATGGATTTCTTGACCAGGAGACAGCCATCAGCACTAAGTCACCAAACACAAGCAATCCTGGGCATTCGGGGTTTGGTCCATATTCAGTCGGACACGACTTTTGTTTCCCGTCCTTGGTTCCTTCACTCGTTGCTCCCCCCCCTTTCCATCTCTGCTGACTATTGTCCTCCGACCCTGGCTCGCCAACTAATCTTCCATCCCCCAATTTACTGGTGGCATTTCAGGCGCTCAAGATTCATCATTCTACCGTCATCATCCGGCTCTGTGAGCCAACGTACTCCAAGGATGTATTCGAGTCCCAGGGCATCGCGGTTGTGGATCTACTCATCAAGGACGGAGGTGTTCCGACGAACGCAGAAATCGAGACCTTCTTGACGGTGTGCACCAACAGCTTCGGCGGACTCGGTGTCGAAAAGGATCCGTCCGCCACTGTGGTGAGTCCCCGGGGATAGAAAGATAGGAGGAAGTGGGGGGGGGGAGAACGACTGGGGGGTGCCCGAGCTGGCCAAAAACTTGATCGGTGCATACGGAATGGTCGTGAGCGGGGACCAACATTTGGCCCAGATGCATGAGAACAGTCCGCACAACCGGCCATCGCCTCAGCGATATGGAGAGGCCATCGATACGAGCTGCTGGGCCGAGCATGTCGAGCATGTCGAGCTGTGAATGCATGGGCACGACCGCCGCAGCAACCAGCAAACCCAAGCTCACCAACCATATCGCTTCCACTGCCGCTTTCCATTTCTACTTTTGCTTCAACTCAAGGCCGTCCATTGCGTTGCCGGACTGGGCCGCGCCCCGCTGATGGTCTGCATTGCCCTGATCGAAGCCGGCATGCCCGCTGACGAGGCTGTGGCTCTGATTCGGGCAAAGCGCCGGGGCGCCTTCAACCCGATCCAAACCAAATATCTGCTTGAGGAATACCGCCCGCGGAAACGAACGAGTCTCTTTGGCCGGTTCCAGCGCGGGTCGACCGGCGCTCTCAACCAGCAGCAGCACGAGGACAAGAGCGGCGCCGCTGCCATCTCGGGCTTTCGCAAGCTGTTTGCCAAGAAAGTCAGCTCCGAGTCCAGCTCCTCCTAGAAAAGGCACACCCCTCCTTTTTCTTTGGCGCTCGATGATTCCGAGGCCGAGAGGCGTATATCCGTGACTGTTGAGCGGCGCTTGTCCGTCAGCCACTGTCGCCATATTCCTGAATACACGAGGCGGCTGCGCCGTGAATAGTGAAATACGATCGCGCATCTCGCATCTCGGGCAAGCAGAGCATCAAATGAGCTGCCAACGCATCACCACTGATAGCCCAAGCTCATCCGAGATGCATTCCGCAACAAACGCAGCAGTGCGAAACACCACTCGGATAGACGAGTCCAGTTGGCCATAGCGCTTGCTTGCGGCAGCTGGCTGTGGGGCCATGCTTGCCGCCAGTCAAGCCAAGCAAGTTTGCAGAGAAACGGTCTGTGCGAAAGGATATTGCCACCATGATCAAAGATCATTAAGAAAGAGGACCATCACTAGTGGCACCCGATCCAATCGCCCGTCGCCTCATCTCCGCAAAGGAAGAGAGGGATCGGTCGGCTCTGGGATACCCTCGTACGCTACGTTACTTCATCGACAGTGCTCTTTTCCTTTTGCAAGGTAGACCGCCTAATAAGCAGCGCTGTTGAAGGGCTCCGTACTTCCTGCAGTCCAAGAGCGGCCGCGCGCCCGCTGCTGCATTTATACCCTCTGTCCCGCCCCCCAAACACCACGCAGAAAAAATCGGCAGCGCAGCGTGATCGCGGTCACGGGGGACGCAGCACAAGCCACGCGCATATGAACGTGCGCAGCAATGAAATGCGGGCCGAGCCAGATCGAGCCGGATCGAGTGTGCTGGCTGCGCATGCTCGTGTGCACGTGGCTCGTGCCGCCGCCGCGGATTGGCCAGCCCGGCATGCTGCCACTCGAGCCAGACGAGCAGCATGGTCTGCATAGTCTGCATGGTCTGCATGGTCTGCATAGTCTGCATGGTCTGCATCGGCGACCAGGGCATACGCCGTTGCATGCTTGGTTCGCACCGGGGCATTCCGTAGTGCATGGCTGCACGCTCGCTGAACGTTCGCCGCATGGGAGCAAGTTGGGTCGCGGCTTCAGCCTGATTCCGCTGGCTGAATCGGTCGCCTCAGGCTGAATCGCCGCTATCGCGGACTCGTGTCACAGCCGCATGTCTCGTGCCCTCCCTCCGGTTATCGCTTTATATCGCCATCGTCTTTCCGCTGCAGCACCGTCCCATCGTCCTGCTGAGCCCGATCGTCTCCACCGCCTTACGATCCCGGCCCTCTCCCGTCCCTTTCTCTTGCTCGACCTGCGATCCCCCGCACCCGGAGCCATGCCCCAGAACCGTGCCCCCGCTCCCTCGGCTTCCGCCATCGACTGGAACAACCTGAGATTCAACATCATCCCGACCAACTCGCACATCCGCTACACCTGGAAGAATGGCCAGTGGGACGATGGCGTCGTCGAGACCGATCCATACATCACGCTGAGCATCGCTGGTAAGCCATTGCTGTCCATCGGCACTGTCCCGTGTGGGGTGCCGAAGGGGCAAATGGATCGGCAGCGACGCCGGGATGCGCTTTACCGAATCTCCTGGGTGGGCAAGCCAACCTCCTGGGTTGGGCAAGCCAGCCTCCTGCCTATCGATCTATATGTCTATCAGTCTACACGTCCCTCTGTCTATTCGCTTTATCTGTCTGTATGTCGCAAAGACTTGTCCCTGTCCTGATGGACGCTTTTCGATCTTGTGCTAATTTGAACATCTGCACGCTTCGTCTTCGCATTCCACCCGTGCGTCGATCTCGCATCGATGCCGCCGATCCAACTCCGGCTCGCCTCAGCCACGGTCCTCCATTATGGCCAGTCCTGCTTCGAGGGCCTCAAGGCTTTCCGCATGAAGGATGGCAAGGTCCGGGTGTTCCGTCCCGAGCTCAACGCCGAGCGGCTCATCGACTCGTGCCAGACCGCCTCGATGCCTGCTCCGAGCGTCGAGCTGTTCCTTGACGCCGTTCGCAAGGCCGTCGAGGCCAACATCGAGTTTGTCCCGCCCTACGGCTCCATGGGCTCGATGTACATCCGGCCTTTTGTCTTTGGCTCCGGCCCGCAGATCGGCCTGCACGCCGCCGAGGAGTACACCTTCATGATCTTTGTCAACCCCGTCGGCGACTTTTACAAGGGCGGCGTCGGCAACCCCGTCACGGCCCTGATCCAGCACTCGCTCGATCGCGCAGCTCCATACGGCAGTGGCCATCTCAAGCTCGGCGGCAACTATGCACCGATCCTCAAGCCAACCGAAGAGGCCCACAAGCGCGGATACACAGTCAATCTGTTCCTCGATGCCGCCGAGCACAAGTACGTCGAGGAGTTTGCCACCTCCAACTTTGCCGCTCTCACCCCGGTCGTCAACGGCACACGCACCTACGTCACCCCAAAGAGCCGTTCGATCTTGAACTCGGTCACCAGCCGCTCGCTCGAGGAGCTGGCCCATGCTGTCTTTGGCTGGACAACTCAGCGCCGTGCTGTCGAGTGGACCGAGGTCGAAAACGGCGCCTTCAATGAAGTTGCTGCCTGCGGCACCGCCGTGATCCTCACTCCGGTCAAGGAGATCCACCGGGAGATTGTGGACGAGGCCACGGGCAAGGTCGACACCCAGATCGTGACCATGTCGCCAGAGGGCCAAAAGTTCGAGGGCTTCCGAGGACTCTATCAGGCCTACCGCGCTCTCCAGTATGGCGAGCTCGAGGGCTGGGAAAAGTTTGGGTGGATGTGGCCGGCCCAGGGTCTCGAAGACCTTGCTTAAGGCACTGCATGACCATCATCCGACCCTCAATCGCTAGACTCATCTAACAACGCACAAGCTGTGCAGCAGAGCACTGTTTTGAGAGGCAGCCTTCTTTTTTTTTTTGATGTGAATACAAACTCATACACCCCCTCATAACAGTCATCCGCCTCTTGCAGACCGGACAGCGAGCAGATTTCCCGTCTGAGGCCCGACTGGGTTATTTGGCGCTGCCATTCATAACCTTGGTTCGCAGATGAGGAGCTACAAATACATATCGTTGTATCCAGGAGGAGGTAGCTCGTCGTTGTCGGGATCGCCGCTGATGAGGCAGAGTCAAATCGAAGAAAGCCGTGTCGCATGCCGAACAGACCAGGGGGCGATTGTGGAGTGGAAGGAAGGGTGCAGCGTTGTTCCTCGTTAGAGTGCAGCGGCACAACCACAGCGACGACAACCAGACCCAGCGTCCTTAATTACTCAAACGCTGAACCGGGTCCAACCGGCCCGGCCATCTCGCGCATACATCCTCAGCCAGATCACAACCGGCCCACTTTTCAAGCCTGAGCCGCAAAGGTTCTGGCCGACTGGTGGGTGGCAGCATACCTGAACGGTCGCGAGCCACGAGGGCCGCCGGGCCCTATCGGCCTGAATCCAGATCCAGGAACCGGCCCAAACGGACCGATAGGATCAAAGCGAGCGCCAGGCGGGACAGCACCCGGAGGCAACCTTGGAGGCCCGCCGAGGCTGGGTGGACCCAATGGGCCGCCCGGAGCACTTCCTTGGAAGATAGGATGTCCTGGGCGAACAACCATGCCGCCACCCCCGAATCCGCCAACGGGCGGACGTCCACCGAACATTCTGGTGATACGGATGCCAGTGCTGGTCAGTTTGGATTCCAACGGCGGCCCAGTGAGTGAGTTCCCCTGCCGCTCAAGACTCACCCTGGAGAAGCAGCCAGCGGGTCCAAGTCCGCATTCCCGATGGAGAACGGCGACGACTGAGGGTAGAGTGGTCCGGGCTCGAAGCGGCGTGGATCGCGGAGAGGCTCCTGCGATGAGATCGGGTTGGCTGGAGCAGCATGGTCCTGCCCGATCGATGCCGCAGCTGTTCTCTCGGAGTTGGTCGGGCTTGAATAGCATTCGATAATTGTTCAAGTAGAGCATGAGCGATTCACCGTCGATGGACCATATCGTCACGCCGCCAGAGAGACCAGTCGATTGCAGTTGGCACCTACCCGGACGCAAGCAGTGCCTGCGTGCTTTCGCGGATGCTGCTGGTCGCTGAAGGGTCGATAAGATGGGTCTGGAGCAGAGACGCAAGT
Organism: Polychytrium aggregatum; assembly: GCF_025602895.1. Taxonomy (NCBI): domain Eukaryota; kingdom Fungi; phylum Chytridiomycota; class Chytridiomycetes; order Polychytriales; genus Polychytrium; species Polychytrium aggregatum. Next base: position 161,134 of record NW_026516290.1, read on the forward strand.
AGAACAAGCTGTTCGTCGTCTGGGCGAAAGATGGCCTGCACTGCTGCAGGCGGCAGGTCCAGCGTGCTTGGGAAATAGTCCGTAGACTTGATCTCAAGGGTTCTGATGTCTGGGTCGGCCTGGGTGGAGAGCGAATCGAGCCGAGTTGGGTTCGGGAAGAGTTAGCCCCAACATCGTCAACCGACGGCCAATGCATGCCGCCCATGGTCAGAGTGCGAACCAACCTGGTCGATCCACGAGTGAATAAAGATGCGGTTGGCAATCGGAACGAGCCTGAGCTCCAGACGGACGTCCTTGGCCGCCGGATCGATATGGCTTGTTGCAAACACTTGGCCCTGGCGGATTCGATTCCAGTTTGCAGCTAGGGCCTTGCGGACCTGAGCCGCCGAGGAGGAGCTGTCGAGAGACGCCGGTCGGAACCCGAGTGCGTGCAGAAGTGAAAACAGATACAGTGCGACAAGCTCGTGGTGGCTGGTGGGAGCGAGGTGCTCGCCAGCGGTGGCATCGGCAAGGGCAGGGAGTGCTGCCAAGGCCAGACGATGGAGCTCGAGAGAAGACATGATTTGAGGGCCGGTGCTGGAGATGCAGTGAGGGAGGGATGGTATATCTCGAGGCTTGGTATGGGCTGGTGGAATATGGGGGGTGCTGGAGGTGAGATGCGGGGCGATGCTGGCGAAGTTGGCGGAGTTGGCGGACGAGCAAAAGGGCCAGAAGGACAGAAGGACAGCAGCAGAAGGATGCTCTCCGAATGTCACCGAAGGAGCGCAGAAACAAGCCACACCGACCTGTTCCCGGGCACACAGCCGGCTCTGGCGAGCGGGACCCGCAAGTCAATCATCTATAAGCGAGGGCCTTGCGATCTGCCCTATTGCCCACCGGGACCACAAGGTATTGAAGGGAAACACGGTGCGACAGCCGTTGTCCGCCTTCCGCCAGACATTCTGTTTCGCTGCTGCCGAACCTGGCCCACATCTCGCCCAGAGCAATTCGATGCAGACGCTCGCGCCTCACACTGCGCGAACCATCGGCACATTCGTATTGTCCATCGGTGCAAGCCCGGCGCCGAGACTGCTCTCCAGTCTACGCCGGATGGCCACCCAGCGCAAGCGGACCGGCCAGGGCTCTCAGCCATCCACGACACCAACCGCAGAGCCCCAGCACGAATGCAGATTTGCCGAAACGATGCAGGACGGATGTGTCAAAATCAACCTGCTCGTCAAGCCTGGTGCGCGCATATCGCAGATCATGGATGCGAGCGAAGAGTGTGTCGATTTGCAGGTATAAAGGACCAGAGAGTCGGCCGGCGCATCCAATCCCATCCTTGTCGGAATGGATTTCAACGTCTGCTGCAGCGCTCACCGCCCGCTGATGGCAGATTGCCGCGCCACCCCGGGACGGAGAAGCCAACGCAGAAGTCGTCCGCTACGTAGCCGAGGTAGGAACAGCATCGGTGCTCTCGGAGCTGGCAGCTTTCTTGACCAGCCTGTCGATGTGGTGTTCCTGCGCAGGTCTTGGGCTGCAAGCGATATCAACTGGAACTCTTGTCGGGAGCAAAGTCGCGGAGCAAGGTCGTCAGAGTCCAGGATCTAGCTCTGGCCCAAGTGATCGAGCGTATCCAAGCCCATGTCCGATAAGTCTTGGCCGATAAGCGAAGCAGAGGCGCACTCCCCAGCGTTCCGTGACGGTGGCTGTCGTCTTGTGCAGGGAGGGCATCATCAAGACATCTATATATTTTTCGACCACAGGACGTCATCCAGGGCTTGTTTGTGAGTTCATCGGCAGCCTCAGTCGTCATCCGAGTCGACATCGGCAGCAGAGTATCCAACAAAGCTGGCGGAACCAACGTGCTGGATCAGAGCGGCGGCAACAGCGTCGTTCTTGGCCAGGCTCTGAGCCGTCTGTCCCGAGTTGTTCTTGATGGCGACGTCGATATCCGAATGGGTCAGGAGCAAGTTGACTGTGGGGAGGTGTCCGCCTGGAGCGATTGTGTGGAACAGTCAGTCAGTATCGCCGGTTCACTGCGAGTAGCATCCGTACGTCCTGCTGAGACTCAAATAAACTGGAGTCGCGAGAAGCAGAGCAAAGCCCAATTACCCCAAGCGGCCATGTGGAGAGGGGTATCGCCGAGCTTGTTCTGTATCGGTGGTAAGCGAGCGAAAAGTGCGTGTGAGAAACGAATGTGTTCGGCGTGACATGAGTGATCACTCATCGCAGGGCCCATAGGAGTCATCGTCGAACCTGTGCGTTGATGGCAGGGTTCTTGGTAAAGAGCAGCTCGACAATGTCTGAGTGGCCGCCACGGCAGGCCCAGTGGAGGGGGCTATTGCCGGCCTTGTCCAGTCCTGAGGGATGAGTGTGCTGATCGATCAGCCGGGCGTCCCTGTCGAAGAGTCGATGACGAACAGCATTTACAAGCCCAACACTGTGCTTTTTTCACCCAGCTCGAGACGTACCGTTGACCGAAATGCCGGTAGCGACGAGTTCCCGGGCAAAGCTGAGGTTTCCACGCTTGGCAGCCTCTGGAGCGAGGAAGGGGCAAGCATCATCAGCCAGAGGGCAATCCAGGCACAGGCACGACGGTCCAGTCAAGCAGCAAGTGGAGTGACTTGATCATGAAAGCAGCCCGTCGGGATGCCCGGGTCGCTGCAACGGCAAGTTGAATTTGGTCCCGGACGGTGGCGATGTGGTGTGGGCCGTTGCGCTCATCCAGCGAGCCATACCATGCAGCGGATTCTCGATGGTGGTGGTGTTTTCTCCAACTGAGCGGGAGCAGCAGAGGCAGTCTGGGTGAGTTGGCGGTATCGTTGGATCGACAGCGTCGCGGGATGTGCATCGTCGAGCCTCGATAGACCGCATGGCTCGGTCACAGCCATGATTCGTGATGGAGCTATCCACGTTCGCCCAAGACGACCGTGATCCGGTCTCGAGCTGGCATTCCGTCTCTCCGAGTCCATACCATAGTTCGAAGGTACCATGCCGACCTTGTCGCCGGAACGGCACTTCCACCAGTTGGGGTCTTGCTTGTCGAGCACACTGGGTTTGGTCCGTGATGGCAGATGATGAGCGACGCAGTGCGCATCGAGCCAGCCGAGCGAGCCAGCCGAGCGAGCCAGCGGAGCGAGCGCACATCGGCGATGGCTATCGGGCGCCGATATCAACCGACAGTCCACCAAGACGGCAGCATCTTGGTGACGATCGCCACGCTCGAGGGAACTGGCGGGCGGCTGCGACTTACTATAGGGTGCTGCCCTCGGTGAAGCTGAGTTCGTCGGGCTGGCTCGCTGTGTAGTCGTAGAGGGCCTGGACGACCAGGACCTCCTTGATATCGGATCGTCTGTGGATGGCACACGGCAGTCAGAGTCGGTGCCTGGTCATTGCGGCGGCGATGGAGTGGATGCTGTATATTCCTCTGCCGGGGACATTGCCGAAAGGCATCACTCCTTGGACATCTTGGACTTGGGGCCATGCAGATCGACATGCCGGGTGACATCTTACTTTGCTGGACGGGGAGGCGGGGCCGACATGATGGAGGTGCTGGTGACGGTGCGATGGAGCGAGAGCGATCCAGGAGATGCGTGACGGGGCTGGCGGGAGAGCGAGCCGGAGCAGCAAAATGCGGCCATCAAAGGACCTGCGCCAGGCCCCGCGCGGCCGACCAGGGTGCGAGCCTCGGGGGCAAGCTCATGCTCCATCGCACCGCGAGGATCGGTGTGCCGGGCGATGCATATCGATCTACAGCTTGTCCGGAACGAAACGGGGCGGTGCGTCCCTGAGTGTATTTCAGTGATCCGTAGACCCCGGTGGGCAGGCGATAGGATTGCACTCCCGTCGTCGTTGGGAGTATCATCCCGAAACCATCTGGTCGACCACTTTAGCGATGGATAAAATGACAGAAAGTCGCATCTCTGCATCAACGACAGCGCTGTCGCAGTCTTGATTCTGCTGTTGTGTCGTCCGCGACAGCAGTCACTGCTCGAACGATCACTGCCGCTGCTGCGATACGATGCGATACGATACGATGCGAATGTTGATTCGTGTGGCTGTCGCTGACCCTTGCCGGCTTCCACATCCCCTGTTGGCTTCAGTGGCCTTCGCCGGGGGTCTGCCGCCTCTGCCGCCTCTGCCGCCTGCTCCCGATTGGACTGCCCAGCGACTGCCAGCTGATTTCGCCGTCGCTCCCCTGCGCTTCGTGCACGGCGTTGTCTGGAAGAGCACACAAGTCGTTTTCTTAGAACTGGGCCAATCAGTGCGTATATTGTTGGGCGACGTCATTCAAACCTGTGCTTGGAGTATTGTGCTGTTGATACATCCGACTCGCTGGAGATTCGACCTCCCCCTCGATAGACACGATCGCTGTCCTTTGGGCGAATCGCTATTTCGCCATCTCCTTCTCCCCTTCCCTTTCGCTTGCTTGTCCACTTCGTCCTCTGGAAGTCGGCCTCAACCACTGTTTCAAAAGGAGGTTCGTTGTAGCATCATCCCTAGGCAGGAGATTTGCGCCACCTGCATCAACATCCTTCACAGCCGTTGCCGTTGCCGTTGCCTGTGGAAGAGGGTATTGCTGGGGGCAACCACGATACTCCTCCCGTGGGAACAACACACCAGACGACCCGCCGCTGTTTGTCGCTCGCAGCTTTCCCTCACACTGCGTGGCCCTTGCTCCGCTTTGGGCTCCTGAATCGTATCCTTGGCTACCCCGCTGAGAACAATAAACGTCGACAGCGCTTTGCTCAGGTTCGAAATCCCATCCGCTCACCCGTCTTCCGTCCTCTATCGCTCGTCCTCTATCGTTCGTCCTCTGTCGCTCGTCCTCCAATCCGCCTCTCCTGCCGCTGCCTCTTGCCCAGTTCTGCCTCAATTCAAGGAATGAGCACGACTCCTGCCACCAAGCCCTCGTCGTCTTCGAGAAGAAGGGATAAGGATGACACCAACAATCCCGACATCCATCTTCCCGGAATTGGAAACTATGTTTTCCAAAAGACGGTGGGCGAGGGCAATTTCGCCAAGGTCAAGCTGGCAAAACACAAAATCACAGGTGTTGAGGTAATTTTACTCCGTGTGTGGCCTCAGAGCCACTCTTCGCGGGCGTTTTCCATTAGAGAAGCCGCCAGCTCGTTTGGGATCGAGTTTCATTGGCTCGCTGCTTGAAAGGCATCTCAGAGCCTGCATCCGACGCGAACTTTTGATGCAGCCGATTGCCGGCGGGGATGGGGAAGTGGGAACAAACCTGCTCGAGTTGAATGCCGGCGTGGTTGAGCAGGTGTCGCTCGAATTACAGCGACACTCGCCAGTGCGGCGGTTTGTCTCGACCAAAGCGCTGTTTGCACTCACTCCCCCGCTGCTGCAAACTGCAGCTTGGCACAGACAACCATTCTAACGCTCTCGCCACGCTCTGTCCATCCGACATGCAGGTTGCGATCAAGGTCATCGACAAAACTACGCTGGATGAGAAGAAGCTAAGCAAGCTCTACCGCGAAGTCAAGATCATGAAGCTCCTGCACCACCCACACATTGTAAAGCTCTACGAAGTAATCGAGACAAAGCACACTGTCTTTCTGGTGATGGAATACGCCTCTGGCGGTGAGCTGTATGACTACCTCGTCGTCCACGGCAAGATGAAGGAGAAGGAAGCCCGTGCAAAGTTTCGCCAGATCCTTTCGGCTGTCAGCTACTGCCATAAGAAGAGGGTCATTCACCGAGATCTCAAGGTGCTGCTGCTGACTGTCGCGTTGAGCTCGTCGACTGTGTTCTCTGCCGTCACTGGAAGCGCCTCGAGCGGCCTGTGTGCTGACATTTGCTACGCTTTCTCGATGGCGTTTCCTCTCCAGGCCGAGAACCTTTTGCTGGACTCCAACCTCGACATCAAAATTGCCGATTTCGGCTTCAGCAACTACTTTGACCCTGACGCCAAGCTAGACACCTTCTGCGGCTCTCCACCGTCCGTATCGCCATCCTTGCTTGGACTGCTGTTGCTTCCGTTGCTACTGCGTGACGGCGTTGCGTGCCGACATGCTACTGGATGATACCATCGTGTATTGACACGTTGCTGCTGCTTGCTGCTTGCTACTGTTTGCTGCGGATACTGACCCGTCTCTCGAATGCACTGTTTGTGCCTCCAGATATGCGGCACCAGAGCTGTTTCAAGGACGACGCTACACAGGCCCAGAAGTTGATATTTGGAGCTTGGGCGTCATATTGTATGTGCTGACGACAGGGTGTCTCCCCTTTGACGGCAAGAACCTCCAGGAAATGAGAGAGTCGGTGTGCCGAGGCAAATACCGCATCCCTTTCTACCTGTCAGACTGTAAGTACCAAGGAGAGGGGAAGATACGCACCGACAATGCGGCGCGCTTAGTGCCCCAGTCCCGCAGCAGCACATATATCACCCATGTTGTGGTGCAGGGCGCTCAATGTACCATCGGTGTTCCTGCATACGTCTGCCCCGTTTCTCTCATGCGCCAGCCTCTGACCAGCTCTTCCTGTCCGCCGTCTCGACTCTTCCCCCCCCCCACACACACACGCAGCGTGTGAAAAGCTTCTGCGCAAGTTCTTGATCCGCGACCCATACAAACGCGCCAGCTTGGACATGCTCATTGACGATCCTTGGATCAACGAGTCGTTCGGAGACTCGCCCATCAATGGCGAGCTTGCTATGGCCGGCGGATCGGGCCCTGTTGTCGAGGACGAGCGCCTGGTCAAGATCATGGAGACAAAGTACCACATTGATCGCGAGGCGATCCTGAAATCGCTGAGGGAGAATCTCTATGACGATGTGGCGGCCATCTACTATCTGCTATACTACGAAAAGGATGCTCGCGGCCGAGTCGCCTCGGAGCTCAAGGAGCTTGGGGCATCTGTGGACGCAACTGGGGCCGCAGCGGCTGCCTCCGGCCATGCCAACGCCGCAGCCACGGCAGCACCTGCGACGGCAGCAGCGACAGGAACAGCAGCAGCCGGGGCATCGAGCACCGGGCCTGCTCCACCATCGGCTGTATCGGCACCGCCCAAGACGGCTCCTTCCAGCTCGGAGCACGAAAAGACCATTGGCGGTATCCCCATCAAGACGGTACCGCTAGCCTCGGGCGACAACACATCGCATCCGCCTGCGGCCCACAAAGCCTCGGAGGAGCCGGCCATGTCCAAGATCGAGGAGGACGGGCCGGGCGATGCGGTCCCGGCGCTGGGCGCTCGCCCGGTAGTCAAGACCAAGCCCAGGAAACGCCGATTCACCGTCGGTGGCGAGGCCGATGTGGCCAAGTATGCCGACGAGGACCAGGAAGCTGCCGAGGGGCTCAAGAAGATGCAGGCCCCGCAAGTACTCCCGGAGGAGCCCATCCGCACAAGCACAACCGGCGCCGGAGCGACCCCCATCCCCCGCCCGATTACCGCCGCCCCGGTCATGACCCACGGCGTCGGCTCGCTACAGCCCCCGACATCGAGCCAGGAGACCGGCGCCGGATCTTTGGACGAACAGCCAAAGATCGGCAACCCAGGCGACGTCACCGGGCAGGACGGGCCCGACGATGGATCCGGCGGCCAGAACGGCGCCTGTGCCGACGACCGCACCCAGAGGAAGCGGCACAACACCATCGTGGGCATCCTTCGGAATAGCATACGGAAGTCTTCGGATGCACCGTCGTCGCCCACGATCAGCGCCATCTCGCCCAGCAAGGACTCGGGGGCCGCCGACGTGATTCCATCCGCAAACCAGTCCTCCAACGGCGTCAACGACTCGGGCTCGCTCTCGCCCATCAAGCCTGGCGAGGACAACAAGCCGCGCTCACTCCGGTTTACCTTCAACTCGAACACGACCTCGACAAAACCCCCGGACGATATCATCCAGCAAGTCGCTGCCGCCTGCACCTCGCACGGCATCACTCACCGCCTCACCAGCCGGTTCCTGATCGAGTGTTCCTGGGCCGGCACGGCTGGGCCCAACAAGGAACAGGTCAAGTTTGAGATTGAGGTCTGCAAATTGCCCAGGCTGAAAAATCTCCATGGCCTCCGCTTCAAGCGCGTCGGGGGCTCCAGCTCAGACTACAAGGACATATGCGAGAAGATTCTGCAGGCGCTGCAGCTCTAGCGATCCGAAGCTGGCGGAGGTCTCTTGCATTCCTTTCCTCCCTCTTCCCTCCTTCTCTCTCTCTGGTGAGCACGGGCACAGACCGAGGAGCTTCTCTGGAATGAGTCGGTTGCCATTGTCGCACCCCACCCTTCCTTTATTCTTTGCCTCGTCTATCTATACACCCATCTACCTGCCTATCTATACTGCACAAGCACTCTTCGAATGGACACTAAGAGTGAGACTCTCCCTCCAATACCTCGTCACCCTCCCCCCTCTTCCACTCTACCCACGTCTGTTGACCACCAGGACAGCATGTCGGCTCGCTTTGGCGCTCGGAGCGGTCGCCGGGTGGAATACGGCGCCGCGATGGCCGGCGCATGTGAAGGCAGTTGCTCGGGTTGGCTTTGGCATGGCAAGCGACAAGACCACAAGTGCGGCTGAATTGGGGCGTCTTGACCCACTGCTCGAGTCGCCTCCTGGGATCTGTCCCTCGCCCCCGTGCTTGTGCTTGTCAATGGGGGAACTTTTTTTTTTTTTTCGCCGCCCGGTATTTGACAATCTTCTGATGTGATTTCTCTCCTCTTTTTTTTTACTTTCTTTTCGTCCGTCGTGATTGTCTCATCTCTCCTCCCCACCCAGTCGAATTAGAATGAGTCTGCAGTTCTGTTCCTTCCACTCTTTTCTCGCGCTCTTCCAGACTTGCCTCGCCGATTCGAATGAGCTCCTATCTGTCTCCTCCCTCCTTCTATTTTATTACTACCACCTCCCCCCTTTTTTACATATATAAAACATACAGAAAAATGAAGATTCGTCGTTGTCGGTGCTGTGGCGATGGTGGGTGGCTGGATGGTGGTCGGTGTCTTGGCACGCCGCAGGATGCTCTCCGACACCACCTCTCCCTGCGCGACTCTGCCAGAAACGGGTCATTTCACACACGGATGACTTGTGGATCGGTTGATGTTGATCGATTTGGCTGGACGGCTTTGATCGGTACCCAAGCCAGCGACTTTCCCCCTGCCCTGCATCGTTCTCCCTCACACAGCGCACCCAGGGAAATGACTTGACCTGGCGTGTGATCCGACTACGCCGTGTTTGTCCGAATGAAACGATGTGTCCCATTTCTTCAACACGCTGTACTGGTCGCCAGAGGCCCACGTCGACCGATTTCCACCGCCAAGACCCACGTCGATCGATGCCCACCGCCAAGACCCACGTCGATCGATTTCCACCGCGATTCAAACTCCGCGGTAGCACAGCGCCGCCGCCGCTCCTCAGTCTGTGTGCTGCGCACCGTCGCACAAGCGCCATGCATTCTCCGTTTTGCAGGTTTGCAACTCAGCCAAACCCCGACGATCGGCGGATATAACAGCAGGCTCGCCGTCGGGGGGAGGGCTTCTCTCAACAACTCGCCTGCTTTCCTCCCAGTGCTCCTTCAAGTGCTCCTCCCAGTGCTCCTTCAAGTGCTCCTTCTAGTCCTCCTCCGGCTCCATCAAACCATCCGCAACCGCCAAACAGAATCTCTGCCATGTCGCTCGCCACCAAAGTTGCCCTGCCGCTGATCTTCTCCAATGGCACCCTCAAGGCCGTCGACCGTCCCGACGGAAAGATTGTCTATGAAGACTCGGGCAAGCCACCCAACTACACCGGGCGCACCGCCCTGGTCTCACCCGGCATGGGCGACTTTCGCCACCAGTTCCGCTTCCTGGGGCCCAAGCTGTTCGATGCCGGCTATCGCGTGATTGCCCCCGATCTGCGCGGCCACGGCGACAGCGACACCACCTTCAAGACCTACACCGTCGAGGACGTTGCTGCGGATCTCACAAGCATCCTGGATGCCGAGCAAGTCAGCGAGAACGTCGTGCTCATGGGCAACTCTTTCTCGGGAGCGGTCATTCTCGCAGTTGCGGCCCAGGACCCCAAGCGCTTCGCAGGTGTCGTTCCGATCTGCGCCTTCACCCGGGACATGCCAGGCAGTGAGTATTGTGGCGACTTGCTGGGTGGATATGTGTGCCGATTGGGAGGTCGCGAGTGCTTCTGATGCATATCCTTGGGGGGACTGGCGTCGCTCGCAGTACTTCCTGACCGTCGGCGCTCCATCCGCCTCCACAGCGTCCTTCATGAACGGCATCTCGGTCCTTATCTTCAACCGCCTTTGGGGTATGCCTGTCTGGACAACGTACTTTCAGTCGCTCTTCAAGGCCCCTCCCGCCGATCTGCCGGCCTATGTCTCTGCGATCCGTAACTCGATGATGAGCGACTGCTCTCATGCGGGCATCTTTGGGTCCTTCATGCGCTCGTCCAAGAACAATGCCTGGGAGCTCTCCGCAAAGGTCCAGTCCCCTGTTCTGTTGCTGATGGGGTAAGTTGACGGATACCGCCGAGGCGTTGGGTATGCGTCCATTCAACGACCAGGTTGAATATGACAGAGAGGGCCTGGGATATTCCTGGTGACTTTGACCGACGGCGCTGGATCCTGGGTCCTGAACTTTGTCGGCACACTCTGCCTCTCGTTCCTCTCGCAGCGAGAAGGACCCCGACTTTTCCAATCCTCTGGAAGAATGTGAGACCGTCAAGAGCCACTTGACGCAGGCCAAGTCCTGCGGGATTGTCCTGATCGAGGGCACCGGCCACTATCCGGTAAGCTCAGACCAGGATCGGCCTCGATGAACAGCAAGCGTTCCAGATCCACGCGACGGGGGAGAGGGAATCGCAGGGGGGGGGGAGCATTGGGCTGTTTGCTGACCTTCACTGCCCTGTGTTCCGACTTCTTCACTCTCGCAGCATGTCGAGAAGCCGGAGGAGACCTTTGCGCAGATCAAGAGCTTCCTGGACAGCCTCTGAGTCACAAGAGGCATGCGTCGACGAGCCAGCCCGATTGGCCGTCCTCATCTCCCGCTGTTTGACTTGCTTGATTCTGATTTTGGTTGATTGTTTCATTCTGTTTTTCGTTTGACTTGCTTGATTCTATTCCCATTCCACTTGTCCCTGCTCTGGCCCGAAGCTTGGATGGTTGCGCCCTTCCAATGCAATACACAGAGGTGCACTCTGTTTCTCAGGATCGGCCACGCCGACCTTCATAGCGCCATAGCCCCACACGCCTGTCTCAGGTAATCATCTCGGGAGCAGCCACAGGAAGGAAGGCTCTATTCCAAGTGAGATTATGACTTATGAGGGGTCTCTGATGACCCAAGAGAGAAGCCTCTCGTTCGGTATCCAAAAAGGGAGAGGGAGAGGGCAATAAAGTTATCCTTGGCCACACGAGGGAAAGGTGCCAAAGCACACCCGGCCGAGGCGGCAGGGACGAAGCGAACACGAGTCGAAATGGAGCCAGACCCGGACAGTCTCCTCCAGAAGAAGGTCAAAGCAGAAGATAGAAAAATAGAGAAGGGGGAGGGGGATCAGCGCGACGCATTGCATGGGTGTCATCGTGGAGAACAAGATGGGAACGAGGGAGGAGCATGAATCCACAGAGCGGCCTGGTGTGGTCGCCGGGATTGCTTGGATCACCGGAGAGTCACAGGCCGGGCGGCAGGAGATCTAGAGGCCAGAATCAGAACTCCTCATGGTTCGTCGGTCGTAGATAAAGACAATCTGCACAACAAGGCCGCCCTGGACACCGCCGGTCCAGCGCATCACGCCGACATCGCAGTGGGAGGAGGATGACGGTCGATCGGCGGATTCGGAGGAAGATTCGGAGGAGGGTTCGCTGAGCAAGGATTTCCAGACGTGGTCCAGGTCCGACTGCTGCCTCTCGCAGACCTTGAGGAGCAGCTCTTCGTCGACCTTGAGGCGTGTCCAGCCGAGGTTCTGGCGGTCCATCACGACGTTGACCATGACGGAGCCATAATCGACCTTTGTGGAGGAAGGAAGAGGCGACATGTACCACTTGCCGTTGAGGAGCTCGCGGCAGGTCTTGGGCTCGAGCTGGGTGAGATCTTGCAGCGTGGAGTTGGTCAGCGCTTGGACGGCAGGCATGAACGAGGCCGGGAGCTCGAGCAGGGCCGCGGTCAGCTCCGAGTCGACGGCCGACGACTGGGCAGTGGAGGATTCTGACAGCGAGCCGGCCGGTTGGACGGCAGGGCGAGCCAGAGGAGCGACAGGAGCAGGAGCCAGCGAGGGTCTTGACCGAGGCTGCGGTGAGCGGGGGCGGGCAAAGGGCTCGGGTGCAAAGAGCGATGGCGATTCGGACTCGGCGCCAGAGAGCGGATGCTGGAGGCTCCACGGGAAGGCCAGCGACAGCGTCGAGGCATGGCGACAGACGAGAGAAGTCTGGACGACGGGCAGTCGTAGCCGATCGAGGCAGAGGGCGAGCGTGCGGGACATGGTTGCGGCGGCAGCGGTGGTTGCGGTGGTTGTGATGGTTGTGGTTACGAGGTGAGATATGAGGAGGGAAAGAGGACGGGCGGGGCTTTTATGATAACGACGCAGGCCAGGGCAGGGCAGGAGGAAGAAGGAACCAGCGGGATCTGCAGGTCTGGCCTGGGCTTGTTGCCGGGCGGGGGGGGGATGCTTGTCCTGACAGGCGGGGTCATGGGCCGGGGCGGGTCAAAGGTAATCTCTGGACGCAGCGATTCGACACCGAGATTATCGCCATGGCGTGCGACGGTGGTGCGACGATGAGGGCAGAGCGGGCGGCGGGGGGCGAGTGCACCGGGCCGGGATGCGATGCGGGAAGGACTGGGCAGGGCGGTGGGGCGAGGGAGGGAATGAGGAGCAAGCGATGCAGTTGGTGTGCGGGGCGATGGGTGGTGTTCAGGATGATGCTGTCGAATGATGATAACAATATCGAGTTGAATTGAATGTCGCAAAGGATGTCGCTCGTGTGTTCGATCGGGCCAGATACGACAGAGCGCCGCTGACACGGCTGCGCGCCACCCAGACAAGCAGATGGTCGACCAAGACACATGCCGAGCAACTGTCGTCAAGCAACAATGGTCGTCAAGCAACAATGGTCGTCGAGCAATGGTCAAGCAACTGTGGTCGGGCGAGGCCAAACGCAATTCAGCCCAATCCAGACGCACGATGCACAGCCGGCTCAGCCGCCCAGCCCGGGCGCTCCCCCTCTCGCCATCCCGCACCAGCCCCCTTCCATCCATCCATCCTGTTTGCTTCGAGCTGAGCAACGTTTGCCTCATCGGCGGGATTGCATTGCGTCACCTGGGGCCGACCAGAGCCGACAGGGAAGGTGTGTCCCATGAAACAAGAGAGAGAGAGAGAGAGAGAGAAATACAAACAAGCAGGCCAGAGTTGCCTCATCACCGCCGTTGACAAACGGCAGAAGCTGATCCCATGTACAATAACGAGAGCAACACGCTTCAAACGACCCGGCCACGCCAAATGGGAGGCCTGGCAGATAGAGATGAGAGAAAAAGACAGAGAGAGATACCACACAGGAGGACCGGATGCTGAAAGCCCCAACTCATCATTCCAATGGCGCAATGCCGGAAACCCTTGATCCACATTCCGATACAACACAATCCGATCCGATCCGATCCAATCCGGTGTGATCCAGCCGATGGCTGCGTAAGAATATTCAAAAATGGCATGCATTCGTGCATACATGCTTGCTAGCGATGAAGGAAGGATGAAAGGAAAGAAAATAATAGATGAAAGGCATGGACCCGGCACCGTGACTGGACGGCGCAAGCCAGCCACGGACTGCCGTTTATCCAGCCCCCCGGGGCCGTCAAGCGGCAGAAGCAGATTGATAAATACCAAGCACTCTAGAAGAACGTGAGCCGACGGGTCAGTTGCAGGGTCTAACTCTGAGGATTTGGAGGAGGAGAGCACAGACGGGTGGTGAGAACACCCTGGATTCGAAGCCGATCCGCGAGGAGCAGCAAGCACGCCATGTGTCGCCGAGGTGTCGCCGAGGTGTTGCGGCCGTCAAAAGTAGGCGCGTCGCTTGAAGTAATCAAAGGCGTCGCCGTCGACCAGGTCCGCCGATGCCGAGCCCGCACAGCGGAGCGACGAGCCCAGGCCGCACTCGGTCTTGGACGGCGACATGGACATGGCAGCGGATCCGGTCTGGAAGCGTTGGATGTAGCTGGGGCCGCGCTCGTAAGCCACAAGGGTCTCTTCGACATCCGACTGCCAGGCCGCCAGTTCCGAGGGGGACATGAACAGCTCGAACTTGAGGCCAAAGAGGAACTGCAGACAGGTCATGTCGCATGTTTGGAATAGTATCGGGCGAGTCGAGTCGAGTCGAGTCGAGTAGAGTAGAGGTCATGGAGTCGTCAGAGGTTTCGGTCGGTAAATGAGTCGCGCCAAATAGTGGGTGGTACCGAGAGAAGCGTTAGCGTCGTCGGTCTTCAGAGGGCAGGGTAGCCGTTCTTGGTATATTGGCCACAGACTCGGGCGTACAGAGATCGCTGCATCCACAGAGCTGGACCCGCTCCTGCTCCACGCACCTGGGTCGCCAACCAACACCGCAGCGTTGCATCTCCGCCAGCACAGCACGACACAGCACAACACAGCCTCGATCCCGCCGCTCTGCATCACATGCCCTTACCTCCAGCTCCATGGCTCGGAGACCCGCGAGATCGAGCGAGGCCAGACGTGCCCAGTGGCTGGCAGCCGGGCACCAGTCTTCAAAGACCTTGTGCGCCAGCATCAGGGCGACAATAAAGATGCGATTCTCAAAGCCGGGCTCGCCACGGACGTAGGGATTCAGGGCCCGGAGCCGCTCAATATACTTGAGGGCAGCCAGGGCCAGGACCGGGAGCGACTCGGTGTCCTTGAGCGTACGCTCGCAGAAGGTCTGGAAGCCCTGTTGCCGCTTGAGCTGGGCGGCAGAGGGAGGAGCGCCCGAGGTGTCATCGTCCCAGATGTGATAGATCATGATGGAGCAGATCTGCGACAGCGTGCGGATGCTCTCGAGGTCTGGCGGCTTGGCCACAATCAGCTCGTCCTGCGAGTACAAGGCCGAGACCGGAAACCGGAGCGGGACAGGCGCGGCCGAGGCCGACGGGTGGTAGAACTTTGAGAACCGAGGCGATTCGCGGCTGTAGACCATGCCCGAGGAGCGGGCCGGAGCGGTAACTGGGATGTACATGACGAAGGGAGGGGGGTTGGCAGGCGGTGAAAGGGAAAAGATCAAAAATCAAGTGGGATGCAGAGACAAGTGTGGGCGGTCAAAAAAATATGTGTATAAATAAGACCTGAAGGGTGGCGGTGCGGGAATATGTGAATGTGTGAATGCGGATGGGCCGGAGGCGGTGCGAGTACGAGTGCAGGTGCGGGTGCGGACGAAGGTTTGGGGTATCGGGCAAGTGTCAAAAAGATGTCAGCAGGCGAGAGCAGGCTGAACTCGGATGCTGAGCAGAAGGCGGTGCTTATGAGAGAGCGGGCATGTACATGCGGCGGGGGTGTGCGGGAGCTCGAGACTGAAGAGTTTGCGCCGAGGAGAGGACGAGGGCGGTGCTGGCCAGAGACGAACGAAACGGGGGAGGGAAAGGGGGAGGGAAAGGGGGGAACTCGGGCTCAGACAGACAGGGGGGAAATGGCAAGACAGGCTCGGAGACTGAACGGTGGGATGGGCCGGAGCTGATCGAGAGCCAGGAGAAGCGTCCGAGGAAGAGTGAGAGGCAGATACTGGCGAGCCACCATGGGAGGTGGAGACGGGCAAAGGCGGCTGCCGGCCTTTGGCGTATATATACCGTGAAGAAAAAGCGGCGGCCAATGGCGCAGGGGCGGTGCGCGGCTCGAGCCAGGCTCGAATGCGGGTCCGTGCGCAGCAGATAGCGTGCGCAGCGCTGTGATGGCGTGGCTGGGCCGCCCTGGTCACGGATGCAGCACATGCGATCCACACTCGGCCTGCACTCAGCCTGCATCCGGCCTGCATCCAGCTCGCATCCAGCCTGCATCCCTGAACCATGTCCTTCCGCATCGGCCGGCGCCGCTTTGTCTCGGCACCCGAACGCAGCTGCAACCAGGTCCTGTCCACCATCGTTGTCGGTGCTCTCCTTCTCGGCGTGCCGATCTACTACGGATACATCGAATACCAAGGGGCGTCGCTCTCCGAGGCCATCTCCGAGGGCTCCCGGCATCTTGTCCGTCTGCCGCCCATCACCCCTGCATCCAGTACGGATGTCGGCGGCCACCCAGCCGTGCCCGCAGGATCGCTGGTGTATCTCACCTCGCAGGTAGTCGATACGCAGCCGATCCTGCAGGATGCTGATTTTGATATTCAGTTTCCAGCGTCGCTGCGACTGAGGTAGGAAGCTAGCTGGTGTCGGCAGAACTCATCCGCCATCTCGCTCGCTGGGGGGTGCATCGTCTGGCGGGTGGTTGCCATGCTTCTCGCTGACCCTGCGTTGTTGCATCCGTTGCTTCCATGTTGCATCCGCTGCTTCCAGGCGTCAGACCGAATACTGCCAGTGGCAAGAATCCTGGGTCGACCGCGAGGAACGCAACTCGGAGGGCGAGACCTACACCACACGAGAATACTACTACACCCTCGGCTGGGTCGACCATCGCATCAACTCGATGTTCTTCAACCAGCCGTTTGCCCACCAAAACCCCAACTTTGACCCGTATCCATCCTTTGAAGACGTGAGTGCCTCGTGGCCGTGCTCGAAAGGACGGGGAGCGACGTGGGGACAGTGCTTCGGAGATCAGGCCCATGTGCTTACAGACCCGGGCTGCTTTCTCGATCCACAGACGGTTGCATCGGCAGCGTTGGGGCCATACACGCTTTCCGGCGAGCTCGCCCAGATGGCCCGGCCCCTTCGGCCCATCATCGAATACGAGCGCGAGGAGATAGCAAGATTCCGCACCAGCCCCGCTGTCCAGCAGAACGGATTCTCGTACGCCAACGACGGCTACTTTTATCACAGCTACGAGCGATCGACCAGCGAGCGGCTCTTTCGAGCGATGGGCACGTTTCTGGAGGGCTCGCTGCTGGATTTCCAGGTAACCCTGTCGAGTCCAGGTTCCCCGGCTTCATGGCCCGGTCCGCGACCTGCATGCGGCCCGAGTCGCTTCCCTCCTTTCCCGCACCGACTTTGGACTAATCTCGATGTCTCTCTCAGATCGGTGATCTCTTCTCCCGGTGCAACGCCGGCGATATCCGCATCCGATACGAAGTGATGCCCGTCAACCAAGGCGTGTCGGTTATTGGCCGGCTGGCAAACTCGAATGGCCGGATCGACATCTACCGCACGAGCCGGGGCTATCCCCTGGGCATGGTGCACGAAGGATTCGATGTGACTCCCGAGGCCATCTTTGACCGCGAGATGAGCGACCAGCGCTGGACGATCATCTTTGCGCGCCTGGCGCTGGTGCCGTGGGTGCTGATCGCAGGGCACATCGCCGACTATCCGTTCGCAAGCATCCAGATGCGGCTGCTCGGAAGCGCCTCGGTCGTCAGCGTCGTCATCACCTCTATTTCGTGGCTGACCTGGGGCTCGTGGCTCCGGCTGGTGCTGGTGCTGGCGTCCGCTGGGGCTCTTGGCTGGTCGTATCAGACAAACGAGCGGCTCCTTGGCGACCGCCCTCGCGCCCGCCCCAGCCAGCGCCGCCGGTCTCCTTCGCCGGCTGGCAAGCCGGCCAGGGACTGAGCCGCCAAGGCTGGAAGGTTGCCGAGGCCGGTTTCACGGGGCGCCGGGGGAGAACAAGCGCCACCGATCCGCGGGGGGACTGCGCAGCGGGTCCCTCACGTGATATGCGTCGGTATTTTCTTCAGTGCGCGAATTTGAAATTGATATCCCCGTCCGTCGATTTGCCCGTCCGTTCATCTGCTCGTTCGCCCATCTGCCCGTCCGTCCATCTGCCGATCGATCCGTTGATCTGCCTCTGTGTTGACTGCTAAGCAAGAGAGCATCCGCTGCTCGCAACAATCGCCATCGGTGTACCCGAGCCGAGCTGCTGTATCCGCCGTCTGCATTCATATCCAAGACCCGCCCCCTCCCGTCTCAATGGTCGCTGCCTCGCTCTCTGCCCTGCCCTCGGGGATCTGCATGCACTCTGCACCGCTTCTCCCTGCAATGAACATCGGCGAACCGCCATCGGTTCCGGCCCTGGATCTGCCCAAACCATCCAGCCTCTCGCCGAATCCACCCACGGACTCAACCACGCCAAAGTCGCTGCCCCTGCGCCGCAAGTCCTGTCTGCTTTCCCACTCGGCCTCGCCAAAGTCCCGCAGCGCTATTCTGCCCCGTCGCCAGGTGTCCTTCAGCGAGCTGGTCAATGTCCACGGCGCCCACAGCGACTACGACCGCACACCATTGGAGCCCTCTCGCCTCAAGATCGACGATCTGCTCGAGCTGCTCAAGGTCCGTGCCGAGGTCGATGAAATCACACAGCTCAACGTCAAGCTGAGCCAGCCGACGCAGCAAGAGTCCGAATGCACATCGTCTCCGCCAGCAAGCGACCTTTCCGACGACGATAGCGAATATGATGAGCCGGCACCCCTCGCAAACAAACCTGTGTCTGCCTCGGTCGAGAAACCCACAGCCCCGCCACAACCCTTGGCCCTCTCTGCCATGGCCCCTCCGGTCGTTCTGAGCGACGCAGACCTCTCTGTCCCGGTCATCACGACGCTCTCGCAGTCCAACCAGATCCTGCGGCACAAGGTCACCACCCACTCCCTGTCCTCCAACTCGGCCTGCTTCGAGTCTCCCCGATACTGCATCCTCCCCAGCATCCCGAACCGACCCTCGGTCTTGACACCAGCACCGGCGCCGCTCACTCGCCTGCATTCCGGCTCCGACAACATCGTTGTAGTCGGCAAGTCCTTTGCCGATGACATCCGGATTCCGCTCTTGTGATGCTGTGGATGGGCTGTCCGGTCCCGTGCTATCATACGTCATATTGTGTCATATCCGCTTGTCAACACCTTTGATCCACGCCACTCGACATGCAAACGGGGTCTGTCTGAGAACTACCTTTGTGAACTACCTTTGTGACCTACCTTTGTGACCTACATTTGTGAATTACCTTTGTGAACTATCTTTGTGAATTACCTTGCCAATTTCTTCCTTTGATTCCCTCCCCATTCCCTCGATCGGCTTTCGAGGGTCATTCATCTTCTGCACCCCACTTCCCATCAAACTGTCTCAATTCATTCCCTTTCTTCAATTCTCCCCTCCCCTCCCCTCGCGAGCAGAGTAACTTTCGGCAGTCGCCCTCTGCAACCTCCTCACACACACATCCTGCTTGCCGACTCATTGCATCCCTAATCTCCACCAACGGATTACCTTCTCCCAGAACAGCGACCAAAGTTCGAATGACGGCAGCAGCCAGCATCCGTATCCTCAATCCTTCCTGTGCTTCTCCTCTCTCTCGGCTCTGGGCTTCCCGCAGCCCCATTATCATCTATATGGCTATTTGCGTTGTTACTGTCGTCGTCGGTTGAGTTTCCTTGGTTGTATTCCATCGCTCTCGTTCTTTCTACAGCGTTGTCATGTGCTTCCTTACGGGTCGATCGCGGTCAGGATGACGACCGCGGTCGCTGTAACAGCATGGATTGATTCTTGGCGAGCGACATGTCAATCCCCCCTGTTGAGCCCCGAATACATTTCATATTTCATACGCACTAAATATCCAATCGAATCAAGGGCAGAACCGTGGGATTGGGAAAGGATCGTGAATGTATTTCTGCGTGAAGCCGCGGATGTCACCAAGGTGCTCAGACATGACTCTCCTCGCAATCTCCACTCCAAACCGACAGCATTTCCAACGTCCGGCAAACACGAGCAAGCAAGGTGGATCATGAACCAGCAGTAAAGATAAAGGACAGATGGCGACTGTCTCCCCCCCCCTTGAAAAGGCGAGCACGAGAGCAAATCTACTCAAACGGACAGGTTGAGAGTGGCAGATTTGGAAGTGACGATGCCAGAGGGGTGGCATCAACTCATCCCTCAACAGAAATAGCGGGGGGGGGGGAACTGCATGTGCAAGCAGCTGTTTGCACTATGAAAGGGGTGCGTCGGTGGAAACATTCAAGTGGACATGAGGGCACCGGCAATAGAAGGGAGCAAAGTCGTATAGTGATAAACGAAGGGATACAAGCTGGATGTCTGTTGTACGGTAGCGCTCTACGACCGCCAGGACCAACCCAGTAAAAAAAAAAAGAGGGGGGGGGGGAAGCGAAAAGCAAAAACAGGAAAGGAGTCACAGATCTAGACTTGTCTATGACCGAAACAGGCAGAATGACAAACACGCAAAGAAGACAGAGAGAGAGAGAGAAAGAGAGAAAGAGAGTAGGAGGCAGGACGCCAATCACAATGGCAAAAAAAAGAAGGGAGGGTCATGCAGCAATACAGCACAAGTCCGAGATAGCGATACGACTTTCGAAAGAAAACAGCCGACAGTCGACACAGACTCTGAGTGTTGCAAACTGCCCGTCGCTAACAGACGCGGCTGGCAGAATCCAGGATTCAATCGCATGATCTTCCGCGAAAGCAACAATCACTGAGTTCCGGATGCGCAAAGAAACGCCGACATTTGGTCGAGCCCGACAACCGGATCGCTCTTGGTGCAGGTCACTTTCGATAAGCCTCGTTGATTTCGAATCAACCTAAACCCACAAACAGCCGCTGGAATCGTGGCCCTGGGGACTCCACGGGCCATGGCGAGTCGCATATGCTTCAGCCTCTCTCATGACGCGACCGGTCTCACTCGGCTTCCTCGATCAGGTTTAAGGGGAATACACCGCTGTGCGAGAGCAGGAAAGGAAGGGAAGGGGAACAGCAAGGGAATGTGAGTTGCGCGTGGCCCAGATCGATCGCAGCTGGCAAGGACGCACTGCCGATCAAGCCGAGAGCGGATCTGCAGTGTCATGAACGGCGTCTTACCTCTGGTTGGTCCGCAGATTCCGCCCAAAGCCCCAGCCATCTTCAAACGATTTGGTGATCTTGATGCGGTCCTGCAAGGCAGATGGCATTGGATGAGTGCGCTGTGGACATCATCTGTCCTTTCGGATGCACGCCGGTTGTTGCTGGCTGTTGCTGGCTGTCCTCTCGCACCAAGAAGCATGTGCATGACAGCGAATACTTACACCGATATCCATGTACAGCTCGTCATGAGCCGTGGGCTCGTGCTCAAACAGAGCGAGTGCGATCCGAACCTGCGATCTGGCAGCAGCAGCAGCGGGCTCGGATGGAGGGGCAGGGGCAGGGGCGGAAGCAATTGGCGGAGCGACCGGGGGCGCTGGAAGCTGGGTCGGTGCCGGAGGAGATTGGACATTGGGCGGCTTTTTCAGTGCAGGCTTGAGCGCCTTTGATGCCGATGACAGGCCAATGATGGTGGGGGCGACTGCCGGTGCTGGCTCCTTTGATGGCGGCGGCGACATCAAGGGCGAAAAGAGGTCGCTGTCGATCGGCTCTCTCGCATTGGGCGGGTTGGAGCGGCCGGACGGTGGTTTGATGGACTTGGGCTTGGACTTGGCCTCGGCACCGGCACCGGCACCAGCGCCAGCACCAGCACCAGCACTAGAGACTGCCGAAACCGAGGCCGAAGCTGTGGCTGACCCCTTGTTGTGAGCAATGACATCCGTCACAACGGCGTCGATTTCCTCCAAGAGCGAATCAATCTCGTCCGAGGGCAGGGAAGGTAGCGACGATGATGGCGGATGCCGGGAAGCGTTTTGATCGCCGGCTGTGTGGCGGCCGCGCTGACTCCGGGACCGCGCGGAGCCCGCCGAGTTGGACCGATGCAGTGACCGTCCGTCATTGTCGTCGTCGTCCTGGGTCTTGGGAATGAACTCGAGCTCGCCCCGGCGCTCGGCAGCGGCATGACGGCCACTGCTGGCGGACCGGGTGCGGGAGCCCTGCGCGGGTCGGTTGGCTGCTGCTACGTTGGCGGGCGGCTTGTCTTTGGCCCGGCCCCGGGCGTTGCGTCCGCGCTGGTCGTCGGATCGGTCCATGTCAGCCTGGCCCATGTCGCCGGCACGAGGTCCACGCCCCTGGTCGTCGGCGGCGGCTCGACGCATCGGGTTGTCGTTGTCGCCTCGGCGCATGGAGTGTCCCGGAGGGCCACCGTCGTTGGCAATCAGCTCGGCCATGGGGTTGATGGACGGCGCGATGCTGGGGGTGGGAATGGTGACGCTGTCCAGGAACCGGCCACCTGGGCCCTGGGCCCACTTGGGCGGACCCGAGGACTCGTTCTCTCGGTACCCGCCCGCGGGCTCGCGCTGGACAGGGTTGCTGGTGAAACTCAGTCGCTTGTTGCTGGCAGCATCGCGGGGAACATCGCGGGGAACATCGCGGGGGCCGCGGAAGACATGGTTGTGCTCGAGCCGGGCCGAAGGATCCTCGCGATCGACGGTGGGGGTGCCGGCTGTCGAAAACTCGTATTCGTCGAGAGGGTGCTGCAAGTACTGCTGCGGCATGGAGCTCTTGGAAGCCTGCTGTTGCTGGCGAAGCTCATCCCGATCGGCACGATTCGATCCGAGGTTGCCAGAGCTGCTCTGCGGGGTTACCTGGTGGGATCCTGGCCAAGACGACTCGGGCCCACCCGAGGCAGGCGGCAGCGGGAATGCCGAGCCCTTGCCCTTGATCGATGGGGACGTCGGGGTGTGAGGAGCAGCCCGCGGGTCGCCAATGAACTTTGTCGGGCCTCCAAAATACGAGAGCCGCTGCGGGATCGATGTACCGCTGCCGGTGCTCATCTGGCTGACACTGTTGTGGGCCGAGCTCTTGGTCGAGCTTGGGTCGTTCGAGGCAGCGACGCTCGAGTGAGGCGACTTGCCGGGCTGGGGCCCGACCGTCAAATGGTCGCCCGATTGCGACTTGTGCAGGGACTTTTCGGCACCGCCCTGAGTCGAAGCGAACTGGGGCGCCTGCCAGATGGACTGCACTCGCGGGCCGATGTTGTTGGGACGACCATGCTTGCCTCCAGAGGGACTGGGCTTGACCTCCAGAAAGCCCTCGGGGCCAGAATCGGCTGCGGTTGGTGGGCTGGGTCGCTGGACAGGCTGAATGCCGGCTGCCGCCTGAGGCTTGGGGTAGGCCGAAGGCGGGGCGACTGGCTGCGACGAAGCCTTGGGCGGAAGCCGGGGAGTGAAGGCTGCGTTGCTGTTTTGGGTTTGGTGCAGGGGGATGAAGGGCTGAGTGGGCGAGCTCGACTGCCCATAGTCCATTGCAAAATCATCCGCGTAGTTGGCATCCTTGGTGGGGTAGTATGGGTTGTTGGGAGGGTACTCTGGCCGAGGCGGCTTGCGGCGCGAGCAGACGACAACGGGGACGATGATGGCGATGAGGAGCAGCAAGGCGGCTGCCCCGACGATGGCGTAGAATTCGCTGATGGGCAAGGTGATGAAGCCGCTGCTGCTGGCCGAGGACGATTCGGTTGGGGGAGCAGCCGCGGCGGGGGCGCCCGGTGTGCTTGAGGGACCGGCGATGCTGGAAGACGGAGCACCGGCCACGGTGGTGATGGGCGCTGGCGCCGAGGTATCCTGGGCAGCGACATGTTGGCCGAGGAGACCAACAAGCGCCAGCAAAAGGAGCTCGGTGCGAAAGCTGGTCAGGGACAACATGGGCTGTGCAAGAGACGAATGTGGCTGGGGACGAGTGCCGGGCAAATGGGGAGAATGGGGAGAATGGGGCAGGTGGAGCAGGTGGAGCAGTTGGAGCAGGAGGCAGAGTGCGGAGAGCTGGGTGGACAGGAGAGTTGCATGAACCGGGCCTGGGCTCGGAAACCAAAGGAATCAGGAGCTGGGCAGGCTGAGCAGGAAGAGGCCGGGCCGACAGAAGCAGTTGCAGTTGCAGTCGAAGCAGCGAAACGGCCGGGCCGAGCAGGTCGATCGAGACGATGGGGGCGGCAGATGCGGTTGGCCGACAGCGAGCAGAGCGGCTCCGGGGTGGTCTCCTGGGACGACGGCGCAGGCTCGACGGGCAAGCAAAGGTGGTCGAGGAGAACAGACCGGATGTGCCGCCGATGGTGTCGATTGCAAACCAGCAACGACCGAGCGAGGGGCGGCAGGCAGGACGAAAAACCTGTGCGGCCTTGTGGGCCTGTGCGAGTGCGCGGCCGTGGCGAGCGCGACGGTGTCGCTTGTGCCGGCAGGGCGAACAGCGACGGCGGTGTGGTGCAGTCGGCGGTGCAGTCGGTGCAGTCGATGCAGTCGATGCTGTGTCGAAGCATCGGCACAAGTATCACAAGTATCATAAGTATCGACACAAGTATCATAAGCATCGGCACAAGCAGAGGTGGTCCGACCTGCGACATGTCCACAGCCATGTCCAGAGACATGTGCGGCAACATGTGCTGCAACATGTGCTGCACAAAAGCCAAAACGCAAGGCAATCGACAAAGGCGGGTGGGGGCAGAAGTCGCCCAGCAAAGACCGGCGGTGCAGGGTTGTGCGGACGCCGGCTGAGACCGAGGTTGATACGATCTGGTGGGGTGGGCGTGGTGAGCATCAACGGTGCTCTTCGTTCGGGCAGAAGCACACCATGTCCAAGCAACATCATATCAAACAGTACCATTGAATCAAATATCACTGTATCAAATATCACTGTATCAAATATCATCACATCAAATAACAACATCGTATCAAATAGCATCGCATTAAATAACAACATCACGCATCGCTCCTCCACTCGTCAAGAAACACCAAGCTGGCCGAACCATCCGTCGGCGTCCCTCCCACGGCATATCTTCGGCCGAGCCCATCACAGCCGGGCATGCAAATGCTGCCAAGCGACCCAACATCGTCTCCAACCCCGTCGCCCGTTGTGGGCTCGTCGACTGGCTTTCTTGCGTGCCGCCTTTTTCGTTCGCGCCTGGCTCGGCTTGCCCATCTCTTGCCTGATCTCCGCGCATCGCATCGACCGAATCTGGTCTGCTCGAACGGTTTCCTGGCCCTCCACAGCAGCGTCGCCATCGCTGCAGAACCTGCTGCAACCCAATCGCCGCATCGCCGCATCGCCGCATCGCCGGATCCCCTAACAACCAGCACCGACTTCTTGCCGACCCGTCCTGGCAATCCGTCGCCACAACCGCAACACCCATCAATCCATCCAGACCCACATCCGATCGAGCACCAAGCCTCGCTGAGCCTCGCTGAGCCTCGCCTTTAGACCCAACGCTTCTTTGATCAGCCCCGCCATTCACCATGAGGCGGAATGTCTACCAGGACTCGCAGAGCGACATCGAGGGCCCTTCTCCGCGCAGCTCCTCTGCTCGCCGCGTTACCTTCGATCCCGAAATCCAAGAGCCCGATGAAGACCATCTGCCTCGGCGCCTCGATATCATCAACAGCGCCTACGGGTCCTCATTCCCTCCCACGCCTGGATCGTTTCTGGCCGAGAACATGCCGCCCCGACGCCGAGCTAACTCCCGTCGGTCGCGCCATATGCTCGACCATCTCGATGGAGGCCGATCCAAACCAAAGTCCCAGCAGCGAACGACCAAAAAAACTCAAAAGATGGTGCTCTTCCCGGTGAACCAGAGCGGCGCCACCTCGGACGATGAGCTCGTTTCCTACCAGCATCTTCACGATGTGCATCTCGAAGATACCTCGCAGCTGCTGCCCGAGGAACTGGAGATTCTCAACTCGGTCTGGTCCGATGCCGAGCGGGTCTCCAAGGACAAGCGCGAGCTGCTGCCCAGAGGTGGGGCCCCTGGTTTCCTCTCACTGCGACCGCGGACAGCTCCACGCAGATCGGCAACGTCGGTCGGGTGTGCGGTTGTGGCCGATGGTGACGCACTCATCCTGGGCTTTGCTGTCTCTGCGAATGACCCTCGCTCTCAGCGGCCTCTGATCGCTATGTCGATAGGAACAGCAGCGGGCCATGTATCGCAACTAACCCAAGATCGTCATCCACTGTGCTTGCCAGTGACGAGCTATTGCGTGGCGTCGAGCTTCGACAACACCAAGGTTGCCGCTCATCTCGACAAGTTTGGAATCAAGCACAAGACCTACGATGAGTCTCTGTATGCCCACATGGACATCAACAAGGAGATCCTGCTCTTTTCTTCGTCTCGAGCATTCGACATTGCTCCGCTGCTCTATAACGCGTAAGTGGGCCGGCCCAGACCCCGCAACGACGAAGCGGCGATCCTCTCGCCAAATCTGCACCAGCACCCAGTGCTCTCGGTCTGCGTGTTGGATGTGTGCCGTCCACGGAGCTAATCCACACCGACACCATGTTCTTTCCGGCAGGACAAACTCAACGCTCACAACACGGGCATCTGTCTCTCCTGTTCTGTCCGGCATTCATGGAATGTCCGACAACACAGATATGATTCAGCACGACATCATCGACAGTCTACATCCAAGCCAGCCTCACTCAACAGCGTCGTCAGAGGATCCCGGATCCCTCTACAGCTTCCAGTCTTCGCACATTCCCTCGTGGATGCAACGCAGAGAGCTGTTTCTCTTTGACTACGGTGTCGCCGGTGAGTGTGTGCGCTTTCCGCGATGCCCAAGATCCAACACCCAACAACAGCGAGCGATCCCTTCCAGCCCCGTCCAGTCGCACAGCCACCTCCAACGGGCGTCAAGCACATCGCCGCATTAACGCTCGCCTCGACTTGTGGGATTGCCTTTAGTGCTGTGGAACTTTACCGAAAAGGAAGAGCAGGAGTTTCTCAAGGTCCTGGCACCGTTCTCGACCAACTTTCTGAAGGAAGGTACAGCCAACACTGCTCTGTCACACGGTTTCGCTTGCCCCTTTCACTCAATACTCCTCAGAAGCCTCGCCGAGATCCCTTCTATCGGCGCATGTCGTCTCACCCATCGTTTCTTTTGCTGTGCCCAGATAACCAAGAGTCCGAGGGCTTGCACTTTCAGTACGATCTTGGCGGTCCGTCCCAGCCCAGAATCTTCAACGATATGATCACGTATGCTGCATCGTCATCTCTGGCGTGGCCGACGCAACAGCCGCGAGCACAGCATTTGTGATTGGAGACGGAAGCCGCGGCAATGTGTGCCTTCACTGCCAGGCGATTCCAGCGTGCCATGGAGTCTCGCTGAAGCAATCTTAGCCGACCGAATGGGGAACTGACCGAATGGGGAACTGACTGAATGGTCAACGATTCCCTCTGCTATCGGCAGCCTCAAGACCAACAGCAACATGACCAAGCTGACCATCTCGCACGCACTCGCCCAGTCCGCCAAGCTGGCCCACTTTGAGAATATGATGGAAGACACCATCACGGGCTCTATCCCGCTGCCCCGGAAAATGGCAAAGTACGGCGAAGTCAAGATGCCGCGGCCCGAGATCATGAAGATCATCGGCGGTCTCTTCAACCTGCGCATGAACGTCAATCTCGTCAGCAACGTCCTGGGTACGATAGACGCATGGGCTGATCTGTGACGTTATTGCAGAGTCTTTGGCTGGTGCCAGATGTACAGAACAGCGGTGCGAGCAAGGACTGACTCTTGTCTGAATGATTCCACACACGCAGATACGCCGGAGCTGTTTTGGTCCGAGCCCGAGCTTGTTGGGCTGTACAATGCCATTCGGAGTGAGTCCCAACAATCCGTGGGCGGCTGTCGTCCTGTCCCCATCTATTCGGTCAAAATGACTTGACGGAAGTGCCCCGACTTTTCGTCGTGTGGCTCGACGCAGTCGGTCTACTGACACTCGCTGACACTCGATGACACTCGTTGATCCGCTCTCGTCTCTTGCCCTTCCAGAGTACATGGAGATTTCGCAGCGAGCCAACTTGCTCAACACCCGCGTCGGGGTGCTCTCGGATCTGCTGGACATGCTCTCGGAGCAGATGAACACCAACGAGCGCTCGTACATCTCGTGGATCGTTATTGTGTTGATCTGCGTCGCTGTCGTCATTGCCATCGGCGAAGTTTGGGTCAAGGTGCTGCGACTAGGTGCCGGCATCGAGCTGATTCGGTATCCGGTGCGCAAAGTGCTGGGTATGTGAGTGTGCTGCCAGCCTTGTCCGTGGTGGTTGCGATGGGATGGTGCACTGCAGAGTGCATTCACTGCAATACAAAATGAGCGTAAAGGGATATGCCTCTGATCCGAGACGGATATGCCTCTGAACCGATGTGGCAGCTCGGCCGATTGGCTTGAGTAGCAGTGTCGTCGATGTGCCTGGCAACAGAGATTGCATCGCGATCTGCAGATGTGTCTGTTGGCCTGGTTGATCGTCTCGAGACTCGGGTTTCGACTTCCATCGCGCTTGTCGTCCGATCCGGCCATCCGATCGACCCAAAGCCCCCCTCCCTTCCGGCAACCAAAGCGGCCTTGGGTGATAACAGGGCTGACATGGGCGTAGCTGGATTCTACAAATGGCTCAAGACCCTCTCGGAAGGGTCGTTCTCGAGGCCAACCCGGCCCAGGTGCGCTTTGACAGAACCGAGCGGAGGAGCTGTCGGCCCAGTTCAGTCTGGCCCATCCGCCAGCTGCAACAGCCGATATTCTGATATCCGTTTCCTCCCTCACTCCTCCTCCTCCACTCCTCCTCCTCCTCCTCCTCCTCCTCCTCCCCCCTCCACTCCTCCTCGGCATCATCATCGCTCCATCGCGCTTCCACCCCCCACTCTACTCCATGTGAACAGGGCCTTTGACCACATCTATGTCGACGGCAACTTTTATCTGTACCGGTCTTCGCTCCATGCATCGCTGGGGGTCACAGGCGACTGGAACAGAGCCAAATCCAATGCAGTCTCCGGCCTGGCCTTCCAATACATCAACCGGAGCATGGGGCTCTTTCGTCCCCGACGGTCGCTGTTTGTTGCCCTGGATGGATCGGCAGGCTGGGCCAAGATCCTCACCCAGCGGGCCCGCAGGCAGCACCGCGGCGCATTGGCGGTGGGTTTGAACGGAGCATGTATCCTGAGCGAGCAAGCTGTGTGCCCACCCGATCCATTCGTCTGCTCCAGGGGAGATCCGCCGTTGAGAAGAAGGGATCGGGGAGGGAGGGGAGTCTGCAGCGACGTCGGGTTAACCATGTCCGTCGACACCTTGCAGGAACTCACCAATATCCCAAGCAACCACTTCACACCCGGGACCAACTTTATGATCCGGCTGGAAGACCACTTGATCTACCATAGCTGCCGATTTCTCTTGAGCCATTCGCTCCCCGAAGTGACTGTGAGCTCGTCCTGCGTCCCTGGCGAGGGCGAGGTAGGAGAGATCGCTCCGGCTCATTGAGCCACCGTGAGCGTCGATGGCAAGCACCGGAGCAATCCGCCACCTCTTCGATTATCGCAAAGAACGGCATAAGCGCTGACCGTTCCTCCTCCTCCTCCCATGCGCGACGAATGCGGAATGCGTCAGGGCAAGATTGTGGCGAGCATCGCGCGGAGACAGCGCCGTTCCAAGTCGAGCGACTCGTTTCTTATCATGTCGGGCGACTCGGATGTTGTTCTGCAAGGTGAGTTCTGATGAACAACACAACCCAGGAGATCACAGGGACTGCAACCACTACTGGACAGTCCAACCGCATCCAAATCTCACCCCACCCCCGAATCCACCGACGCTGCAATTACGACTCGTGGTGGTGCCGCCTTCCTCTGGATTCGCGATGCTCAGACCGGCCAGTTCACCAATCGATTGCTTGCCACCTGCAGTCATAGCCGCCAAGCTGGCCAACACCCTGGTTTACAGCACAGTGTCCAAGGAGCTCTGCGACCCCTCTACCTTTGTCAACACAATCCCAACCCGATTTCCGGCCTGCAACCCGGACCGGATCACACGCGACTTTTGTCTGATCGCACTGCTCTCCGGCAACGACTACTTGCCCAAGCTGCGGTATCTCCCACCACCCAAGGTGTGGGAGCGCTACTGCGAATACCGAGAAGAGAATCAGGATCAGCCGTGCCAAGACTACCTTGTGTCTGAGGACTTGACGTCGATCAATTTGAGCCTGCTCTATCGGTTGGCGAGCGGCAAATCCTTCAAGCATGCTTCCCGAAGATCGCCGGGCCCACGCCTGAAAAAAGTCCACACAAGCGCCCCGGTCGCCGAAGATGGCTCTGCAGCATCGGAGATGGGCAGCCCTATTCAAACCAAAGATATACTGCGAGTCTATCTCAACGCCCTGATCTGGAACCTGCGGATCTATGTCCTGGGTGACGATCGTGCCAGTCGATTTGTCTATCCGCAGCAGATCAGTCCCGACCACCGCCTCATCGAATGGGGTCTTGAGGAATTCTTGAAGGCCCTGGAGAGTGGCGACGAGTCCATGGAGGGATTCTTTTCCCTGCAGCCGCAGTCAGAGCCGATGCCGACAGCCCTTTGTGCCGTAGCCGTAAGTGCCCTTTACCGCACCGCTGCGACGGACTGAATCAACTCTTGAGACCGCTCTAACCGTGAGAACCGATCTACACCTTGGACTGCTACACTTTCGACCGTCCCTGTCGCATACCACTTGTGTTATCTGTTGTTCCGCAATAATTCAACCGTCAACATCTCATCGTCATCTCATCGTCATCTCATCGTCATCTTATCGTCATCTCATTCACATCTCAGCTACTTCCGCACAAGGACAAGAAACTGCTTCCTCAGCCACTCCATAGCCTGTTTGAGCAGTTTCACAAACGAGCCGATGCCCGACCAACACCCCTCAGTCTGATCCAAGGTGAGCAATCGTTCGTGTTGACGACAGCGCATGCTCTGCCAACTACTGGATCCAATCTGCCAGTCGAGGTCTCTAGCCACCACTGAGCCGATCCTGACTGCCCTTGAATCTACCCTGACCACCACTCTTCTTCCCCTTGCCAGACCTGGAGTGGCTAGAGTCCGAGGGCATCAAGCAGCTGGAAAAGTATCCGGAGCTTGCCATAGTTGCTGCGCCTGGCGACCCGACCACCATCACTCTGGACTGGAATCGTCCTGCCATCACCGGACTCCAGCGCGACATGCCTGATGGCTATGAATGGAAGCGGCAGGTGGAGGAAAATGGCTTTCGGTTCTTCCGCGAGACGTACGAGCCTCCTCCGGAAGGCTGCTTCTCGTTCGACCAGGCAGTCAAGCGCGAAGCTATCACCTGGAGGGAGCTCGGCTGTGCCAGTGCCAGGCTGTATGAGTCCGACTTGGAGGCAAGCCCGAGCAGGCACAGCGCAGACTTGGTGCTGCAGCTCACGCCCGACGATAGCAATCCATTTGCAGGGCTGCAAACCCTGGTTCTCAAGGAATAAAGCGGGATCTGATGCTACGACATTTGCAAGCGGCGATCCGGAATAGGAAGGGCTGGATGTCGGGGACAGCGCAAACCCGGATGGAAGGAGGGGAGAGTGTCTGAGATGCTTCGAGCGAGTGCCGGCCTTGGTTGCCCAGGGACCTTGATACCCATGCTCAGCACAAGGAACTGCGAGCCACGGTATCAGCGCCGGCCGCAGTTCCTTGTGCTCGGCGTGGTATCAAAGTCCCTGGGTATCAAATCGGTCCAGCCGCTCCTTGTCGTTGCTGAATCTGCCGAGTGACCAGAGGTTACGGCCAGCCCGGAAGACTCGCATCTCGAGTGGAGCTTCGTCCAGGCCTCCTCTGCCCACCCGTTGCTCCAAACGGATGGTTGCCATCTCCATCGAAACACCCGCCCTTCCCGCCGCACCTTCCGCTCTCCCAAAGCCATGAGCCAATCTCGACACATCCCGTCTGTCCCCAGCGGCGTCGTGGAAAATTATGTCACCCACAGACGGGCGATAGAAGTCGACAGCGACGAGATGAAGCAGCTCACCATCGTGCTCCTTGGCGAAATCGACGCCGGCAAGTCGACTTTTGTCAACGCCGCCGCCAACTATCTGGCGTACGAGGAACTCGAGCAGGCAGAGCTCGACGAGCCTCTGACGCTCGTTCCAGCGGCATTCGGCTACTATGACCCTGACGTCGGAGAAGTCCTCCCGGTTCGATCGAGACAGCTTGCGCTGTACAACAGAGGCGATGGTAGGTATCATGTAGCCAGGAGCTCTCCGATTGCTTTCCAACGGCCGAATCCTGGCTGACGAGCGTCTTGCAACTCCCCCCCCCTTCTCCTTCTGCCCTCTTCTCATCAGGCGCTGCCTACAAGAATGAGATCCAAGTGAGCGGCCATAAAACCACCCAGAGCCCGCGAACATACGTGCAACAGGCCCGGCTGCCGTCTGGTCAGGCCATCCAAGTCAAGCTGATCGACACCCCGGGGATGGGCGACGCCCGTGGCCCACAGCAAGATCGAGCGACAATGTGCCAAATCATCAGCTATCTCTCCAACTATCCAAAGATCGACTGCTTTATGTTTCTGGTA
This sequence comes from Polychytrium aggregatum, assembly GCF_025602895.1. Taxonomy (NCBI): domain Eukaryota; kingdom Fungi; phylum Chytridiomycota; class Chytridiomycetes; order Polychytriales; genus Polychytrium; species Polychytrium aggregatum. The sequence goes on from NW_026516290.1 coordinate 193,340, forward strand.
AAGTCCAGCAACAGCCGCCCTGGGACCTGGTTCCTCCCGTGCCTCAAAGATCTCCTCAAGCGGTTTCCCGACACCAAGGCCGCAGACATCGCATTCGTGTTCACCCATGCCCGCACCACGCTTTTCCGTCCGGGAGATACCATGAAGATGCTCAAGGCGCTGCTGGATCATAGCAGGCGCAACGGCCCAATGGACATATCCATCAGCAGCGAGAACCTCCTCATGGTCGACAACGAAGCATACCTCTATCTGCTTGCTCGGGAGCAGACCCTCTTCTCTGCAAACGATGAGGAGAACTTTGAGGCATCATGGGACCGCTCCTCCGAAAGCTGGTACCGGCTGCTGACTCGGCTCGCTGGCATCCCCTGGGATCCGCAGCTGAGACTCCCTGCCCGCAAAAAGGCCCGCCAGGCTGTCCTCAATCTCCACAAGTCGCTCGTTGATACGGCCCTATCGACCGTGTCCGACGTGGGGTCGCTGAACAGCCAAATATCTGCCCTGGACTCAAAGCAAGTTGATGTCGCAGAGCTGCAGAAGTCGCTCAAGATGGTGGTTTCGCGACCTGTTCGAAGCCGGCTCCTGTTTCCAGTGATGGTGTGCACCCATCCAGACTGCGTTAGGAGCATACGAAGTGGGAGCGGGGAATGCATCCCAACCTACGTGGCCCGATGCCAAGAGCCCTGCTATCTTGCAAACACCTCGGATTCCCGTGTTGAAGACCAGATACGAAAGTGCCCATCGATGCGTCGAGGATCCTGCCGTAAATGTCACCATCGATATACCTTCCACAAGCCATTTGACTCGGAGGTCGAGCACCGGCAGTTTGAGACCGAGGATCCCAAGGTCCAAAGCCAAATCGAGGCAGCAGAGTCCAGCAATGCCGATATGCGGCGAAAAATAGGCGCACTGCAAGAGGCAGTCGACGACCTTGAATCCGAGCAGCGAGAGATCATGAAGACGTTGGCCTGGCTTGCGACGTTCGTGCAAAAAGGCCACGATCGACTGCAGAACGACGTTTTCAAAGAGTCCATCGACCGCCATATACGAGATGCACAAGAAACCTTGTCTAGTCAAGCTCCTGGCTTGTATCATGACGGCAGCATGCTCACTATGCTCCTGGGCTTGAGAGAGTTCTATGAGCATGAAAAGTCGATACTCTCTGAGGGCATATCGAACCGCTCACGAGCAAGCCTAACAGTGAATGACATTTTGGATCGCATGAATCGGCTCTTTGCACTTGAGCGCACAGGAAGCGCATTCAAAGCCCTGGCGCATCAGTCTATACTGGCATACTCAAAGTGAATATGTAACTGACATTGGCCCAATACACGGAGCGCTATGCCCCTGCCTCTCGATCCTGGCGATGGTGGCCTTCTGTTTGGGGATTTTCGTGGAGAGTTGTGCTGGAACTTGCGACAACAGCTGATGAGACAAAACCGCCCGATGGGACCGCCAGTTGAGTCACCGATGAAGCCACTGAAAGAGCCTCCGCCCCGTCGCCAAAGTATCTCGAGCCTCGACCCTGTTTGGCCATTCGTCGAATTCATTTCCGATGCAGTTTATTAAATTTGCTCAGATGCCATTCAAAGTGAAGATCAGTGCGCAGTGTTGGGGCCATGTGGATTTGATGACTCTGGGTCCAGGATGCAACAATTCATCAATACTGACGGGGACTGAGGGGGAAGTGAACAACAAGCTTTATAATCCAATATAGACAAGCCGTACAAAATGAACACGCGCTATTCGGTTCATGGCTTGAAAGCCTTGAAGAATAGCTTGAGCTTGAACATGAACTTTTTGAAGCCTTTCCGAGGGGGTTGTGCTGGGGTAACGCTGGGTGCCGGCGGTGGCGGTGGTGGGGGAGGAATGAGACCAAGCGACTTCTTCATCTCCTCGTGGGTCGGAATCGCACCGGTGTGCTTTGCCAGAGCGCCGACCATCACCCGCTTCTCGCTTTCGTATATCTGCTTGAGCTCACTCAGGCTTTGGAGAGGGCTTTTGGAGCCAGCGGAGGTGCCGGTCGCAGCGGTCACCTCGATGCTTGCCCCCTTTTCTTCCTCGATGAGATGGTTGATATACTCAATGATCGCATCGTTGTACAGTATGATTCCGTTTTCTTTGACAAAGGCAGAGTAGCTGGAGGCATTTCCTATGAGGCGTGCTTCTTCACCTGTGAGGCGAGAAATGGCGCTCCTGAGGGAGCTGATGGAGCTCTCGAGTTTCCTTCCCGCCTCATTCTGGCTGTTAACTTGGCTTGTGGCGTGTCTGTTCATGATTTTTTTGGTTTTATAGACGACCTCCCAGTTGATTTGCATGTGGAGCTTGAAGCTGCGACCGCAACTTGAGCACAATTCATTTTTGAACATACTGGAGCCTTGAAACAGTGGGTCGCCGATGACTCCGATGCGAGAGTTTGGCAAATAGAAGGGCTCGGCACACTTGGTGATGTAGTCGGTCATGCTCTTCCCATTCTCATCGCTGGTGTGCTTGACGCAGTCTTGGTGAGCGCAGACCAAAACATTGTGGGACAGAAACTTCTTGGCACCGTAGCTCAGATCGACTGTCAAGGCACTCCGAAGGTCTCCAGCGGCGGCTTGAGCTTCGCTGAGCGCCTCGACATGGTTG